>NW_010248647.1:0-19462 GCF_000690775.1 Eurypyga helias
CTCTTAAAATACCTCCCCCCCACCCCCCGCCGATGCACGGGGATCCCGGGCTGAGGCAGGTGCGTGCGTGTAGTTGGAATAGACTTTATTTTTTTTTTTTTATGATCGGGGCTGCTGTGCCCGGTAGTGCGGGCGGGTGTGCGCTCGGGAGCCGCGCGGCATCCGACTCGAAGAAACCGGCTTCACCCCGGTAAGTCAGTCCGCCTGTGTGCCGGCGGGCTCCAGCCTTGCTCCTTTTTCCCAGCGGGAGCTTGAGGATACCCGGAAAAGCGCGTGCGGTACTGCCCGGAGAGCTCAAAGGGCCTGGGGGAGACTTTCACTCCGCTGTAGCAAAGCTGACATATGGGTGGGCAGGACCTGCCTGGCCCCGCTGGCTGGACCTTTCCAGGGGTTCGTGTTAGGGCGGCAGCAGGGCAGGGGATTAGCGGATCTTCTCCCTGAGCAGTGCTGCACTCGGGTCTTCCTTGGGAGCAGCGCCGGCGTGGAGAAACAGGCGTTTGGGGGGCTGTTGTCAGCAGCGTGCTTCGTGTTTTGGGGGCGATGGTGAAAAACTCTGTATTGGGATTTCCTTCAGGCTGGGGGAACGCTTGGGAAAAAAAAAAAAACACCCACCCTCTTGTGATGCCACTTTTATTCAGAGCGTTTGCCGCTTTACTCGTGTCAGTGTGTCAGAATCTGGAAGGCTAATTTCCCCTTAAGTGTGAAAATAAGAGTGCAGTTACCCCCTGTCATTGCTTGCGTTTTGTGAAGTACAGCTGGAAAACCCAGGGCCGCTTTCGCTGCACATCTATGGAGGGGGGGTTTGTGTGCTCTCCCCTGGGAGTCTTGGTGGCTGATTTACAGCTACCGGTCAGCTGCTGGCGTAAAATAAAGCGAATCTGCCCATTTCTTCCCCGTGGGGGTGGTGGGCTGTCAGCCCCTTCACCCGAACTTCAGCGCAGCACGCCGAAGCTGGTGCGGGTGGCAGTCTGCGTTCGGGCAAGTCCAAAGCTCTCGGGGTCAGGGAAGTCCAGGCTTTTTCAGCTGGTGCCCGGTGGAGTCAGCAGGGTGTCCACTGCCATCAGTGGGTGCTGGATTTGGCCACCGTAAAACGGGCTGTTTCTCAAAACAATGGTGGTAGAGGGCTTGGCCGCCCCCTAACATCAGTCTTACGCTTGTGTCTCAAAGGGAGTAAACAGTTTCTGTTTGCGTGAGTTGAAATGACACTTCCTACTTTTTTATTCCGTTCTTTTTTCAGGGATTCGCCCGCACAAATTAAGGTGCGTGAGTCTTACAGGGTACAAAACTGACAAGAGGCGCCTCGGGTTCTGTCTAAGTGCATGGGAAGCTTTGACACGGTAAAACGAACCGTAGAAACGAACTGTGTTTTCCTGAAAGTTGCTACTTAGATTGCTGTAGAAACTAAGCAGTTGGTTAAACAGGGTAAATTGAAAGTAGCTTTTTCTGTTTGAAGTTAAAGTGCATACATTTTTACATAGTAAGATGGTATCTTTGGAATCTGATTTAATATAACGAGCTAGTGGTGGTGTTAGAGATAGGAGGTGGGTTAGTTTGTGCTGCCAGACAGGTATCTGGGAGCATGTCTTAGGGAATACTTCCATTGTCCAGGCAAGTATTGCAGCATCTAACGTAACGGCTGTGGATCTTCCTCCTTTCATGACTGATCCTACTTCCATTTAAGTTGGTAGCAAAAACCACCCACTCCTTTTCTGCGGGAACTGGGTTGGACTGCTAACGAATGAAGCTAGACTTTGTGAATATTAAAACACCGCTTTGATTTTCCTGTCAAGCTGATTTCTTTTTCTCTGAAGCTGATTAAAAACAAACAAAAAGAAACTTGCTAGCCGTAGGTACTTCAGGTTTTGCGTGTAGATGAAGCGGTCTTAAAGAACATTAAATACGTCTGTAGGTGCTGATTTATTAAGAATTGTAATTGTATTCCTTTATGCACCTGCTCTTTTTAATGGGTAAGATGAAATAATGACAGTTTCTCAGTGTTTTAGTGGAAATAATAATATAAATAATCCAAGCACTCGAATTGTCTGCCTGAGAGGCATCAAGGAGTTTGAGATAATGTTCTAGTATCAAGGAAACCTCAAATATCATATTCTAATTTTTTTTTAAGCTTCCGTGAAGTACAACAGATCTTACGCAACATCTAGTTTGAAGGATTTTGCCATCATTTACACAAGCTGCTTTTATTTTTCCAATAAATAATTCATGGGGAAAAATTTTTTTGTTAGGAACTCTGACTTTTTTTTTTTTTCCTTCACCCTGATATAAAACACTCCTGGCACGGTTCATCTCCAGCAGTGCTAACACTAGACAGGTGATCCAAAATACTTGTGACTGTTTTTGCTTTTATGTAACGTCTTAAAGTGTAATCTGTCAAGCAAGGAGAATGCAGTACTTTGAAAATGGAAGTAGTCTTCTGGTGATCTACTTCTTATGAGGGCTGGGTAGCAGGAGAGACACCTTCTTTTAACTCAGCTTTGTGTGTGTAACCGGCTTGTGAAGAGACGGTCCCTTAACATGTGCACGCACACGACTCAGTGCCAGAAATGGCAGCTTTCAGTTACCAAGTCCAAAGATCAGGAGCGTTCAAAGGAGAGAGCAAGGTCCAGCTTAAACGTAAGCAGGTTGGCAGTAAGCGCAGATCTTATGTGTAGATGAATTTCTTGCTAATTAATAGTTTGCAGACAGTGGAATTTGCCAATCTGAGAACAGCGCTCATTTTCTTCGGGGGAATATAATTGCATGTTTTCCGCCACTTGTTTTATTTCTGAACTTCCATCAGTCAGAGAAGCTGTGCTGTGTCACAAAGAAGCGCCTGTTTTCCGTAGACGGGGATGGACCCTCAGCATGTGTTAGTTCCTTAATTCTTTTATAAACAAAGTCAGTTTTTGTGTTTGTTGTAGGCATCAGGTTTGTGTTTGTTGCAAGGCTTCAGGTTTGTTCAGCATTACCAGCACAAACACCGTAACAAAAAATAAGGTAAGGATGCTGACTGCCCAACACAAGTAGGGAGAGAAAGCCCTGTAAACGCAGTGTTCCCTTGGCCCTTGGGTGTTCTGAACTCAGCGGAAGTCGAGCAAAACTGAGTCCAGAGCAAATGTGTTTCTGGGAGACGCAGAAGTTCTGCGCAAGACGCAGTCCTGCCTCCCATGTCTGTACAGCACCGGTCGTAGCCGGGTCCCTGCCCCCTGTCTCATGGCGGTATGAATATGAAATGGTGTGTCGTTGAGCAGAGTAGAAGCTGCACGGCGATGTTGGCTTCGCTGATGGCTCCCAACGAACGTGTCAGATGCTCAGCGTCATTGCAAAGTGGCCAGGAGGAGCTGTGAAGGGCGGGCTAGACCAGCAGCTGGGAGATTCCTCCGGCGCAAAGGGGAATTCCTGCGTGGGGAAGAGTCGATTTTGAGGGGCATTTCCAAGGGAGAGCACGGGACTGGTCTCCAGAGTCATTGGGCAGCTGGCGGTAGAGCCTCATTGGTAATAGCTTTTAAGTCATGACGAGGAGCAAGGTGGTTGGAAAGGACTGTCAAGTCACCAGAGAGTGAGTTTTAGGTTTCCACGTGTCCCTTCTTTGAGGGTGGAGGCTCAGCTAGCTGAAGTGAGACAGCAGTCACCACCACATCAGAGTGACTCTGTATTCAGGCTGCTGCCGTGATATTAAAGCCATGCTCAGAGTCCTGTGTTAGGCGAGTTGAAACCATTATTCTTCCAGATAAGGGGCCGTGCTCGGTACTCTGCCCCACGTTGTTACGTAAAACCGTAGGTGTTGCCATTTAACGTCTGAAGTTCTCAACCTATATAACTGCTGAAAGAGGAATTTCTCGTTAATACCATTCTGGAATCGAGCTTTAAGTGGCGTTGAATGACACGATTCTCTCTGTAATTATTAGGAGCCAAAGCCTGTTTACTTTGCTTTCACACCAGTAAGATGTATTGGATTTCATCTGACAGCTTCTGCTTCCACTGAAGTTGGAATAAAAATGGTATTCTTCATACAGTAGAATACAAGGAGAAAAGTGCAAATACGGGTTGTTTTCTTCAGTGTTATTTTTAAAACTGGGCGGTATATGGAAGTAGCAGAAGAAAGCAGTTCCCTTTTCAGAGGAACCCTGAGTTGGTGGAAAGATCTAAACTCACCCTAAAACCTTGCTCAGATGATCTGTAACAAATAAAACTGTTTTCTTAGTTGCAGATTTTCAGTTGCTCCAGGAAATGCTTGTGCTGTTTGAGCCACGCTTCAAGTTGAATGGAAACGTGACGATTATCAGCTCTTTTCTTAGTTTCTTACAGTAGCCTGCAACATTAGTCTTTTAAAAAGTCCTGTCGTGCCAAGCAGGCAATAAGGTTGAGTGAATTGCACTATAGAAAGAACCACCCATGATTGGAGGAGGTAAACTATGCGGATATATGTTGGGGTGGAGGTTGAAAGGAGTGTGGAGGGCATATTTGAAGCAGACTGTGCAACTGCTACAGCAGGTCTGACTAGTTTGAGGTGCCTAAAGGCAGCTTTGTCTCAGCTTCAGGTAGCTGCAAAATGAAGTTTTAAAACCTAATGCAGCAATACATCATCGTCTTCCGGTACCTCCACAAATTCCTTACTTTTCATATGTTTTTACAGGCAGTCTTTCACCCTTGGAAGAAGTAAGAGATACGCATACACATGCGTGCATATCATTTGTATATTTTAAGAATAGACATTTCTTCAAGATAGGAGACTGGCCTTCATGCGCAAACCACGGGTTTTTTTTTCAAACAGCGGTAACATTTTGCTTTCTTGTCTCTGTGCGGGCGTAGATGTGCGCATGTGAGAGAGAAGCCGCTCTGTTTCAGCATTTTTTGGCGCAGCGTGATGTGTTGCCAGTCAGTTCTTGTGCCTTCGCCTGTCCCCGTGTAGGAGGAGGGGCTACTTACACTTTATTGCTCCGTGCTGCAGTTGGAGGGATTTTGCCCAGGGTACTTTTCATGCTGGCTGTCCCAGGGGTGCAATAACCTGCTTAGGTTACCCTCCTGTGACCTAGCCCATGGTCTCCCTTACCCTCCTACTCCATCTGTTTGGCAAAATTGGCTTCTCTAAACAAACATTCCCTTTTACTCCCCTAACTAAGGTATTCCAAGAATAACTTGCAAATAGGTAGAAGAGAGAAAGAGAGTATTTTCTGTGTGTGTAACGTAGTATAATGCTTCCTGTTGCTGCTGCGCTTTCCCTTGCTGGCAGAGGAACATACATGATACATATGTGCTCTGATGTGTGCTTTTTTATCATGGGGAAAATCAGTCCAATACTAACTTGGGTGAGGTGAACGGGTTGTGCCTGACGGAATATGAAATGGAAATTTAGGGCATTTTGCTTCAATTTCCTCATCTCTCCTTCTGTATATTTGACTCCCAGTTTTCAAAGACTTAGTTTGTGGTTAAGGGTTTTTTTTTGTTCCATGTTAATTGACCTGTGCTGAGCCTGCTTCAAAATACAGGTTTAATACACATGTCATTAAAATACGCTACTAAAAGGGTGTCCCCTTTAAATTTAAATGATTGATTTGAGGATGTTTAAATTACTACACTTAAAAGTTATTTGGATCCCGTGGAGGCTGTTCCAAAGGTGTAGTAGTTTTTACTGTGAAATCAAGCAGGTGCCGTGAGAAATGAGATCTCTTCCGTCTCTAACTCGTAGCTGTTGCAGGTTGAGAATAGTTCAAGGCTGGCCAAAGTTCGTTTTATCAGTTTTCAGAAAGCTCCTTTGCTGGATGTGAAAACACATGCTGTATTTCAACAAACAGAAGAGCTTTAGTACACTGGGCTGAAAAGCCAACAGTTATCATCTTGTCTAACATCACTTAACACTGTCTTAGCAAACTTTCATGTCAAACTTTAACTACCTTTTGTTTTGTTTGTTTGCGTTAGTGGAGGAGGAATGTCCAACAGCTTTTCCACCTCCTTAAGAGAAACCTGGGGATGTGGGGTGCATTTTCACAGAATATACTTGTTTACAAGGTTGTGTTCGTTTCATTTAAGCAAAAATGTTGAAAATGACTCATGCCTTACAGCTGCTTTTAAAAATGCCAGGGAAACACTTTCTTTTCTCCTCTTTTAACTTTTGGTGGAGAGAAACTGCTTAGCAAATAAAACCTGCAGGTCAGAAGCGAAAATGACTTGTCATTGCTGGGATGTTTGTTGCATTTTGCAGCGTACGTTTCTTTAGAGGTGTGGGTTTTTTCCTCTCTCTTCTCCTATGCCATTTGCTGCTTCTCAGTTTGACTGTGATAATTTATTCAACACTGTTTTCAGAGCAATAACCTACTTTTTGACAATTCAATTCTTTCCACAGTAGAATGGTTATTTTTTTCCCCCATGTGTTTATTAAGGGTCTGCAACAAGGGGGAAAACCAAGTTATCTTTGGGGAAAAGATGCTATGATACACTTGAAAGCAAGGAGTCAATCCAAGTAATTATACATACGCGAGGAAAAATTCTCTCATTATACACAAAGAGGTCTTGTCTCTCTTGGATGCACGCACAATTCTCATTAACCTTTGTAGGAATTACGCACATCCAGTGAAGATGGATCCGCAACGCTCAGGCCCTACGTGTGCTGAGAATCCCAGCTAGACCGTGACATGTGTGTGTCAAAAGAGAGGTCTCGTACGGCCTAACACAACATTGCTGTGATCCATTGTTCAGAGCGACGGTGTAGGGGAGGAGGGATGTATGGCCGGTCTTGCTCTTTCATCATTCTCCCTTTAGAGTCTGACCAGTAGCATCTTGTCGTTACAGGCGTGTAATTTTAGCAGAGAAAAGGGAGCGTGTGTTTGCTAGTCTGTGTCACTTTCTGGTGCCCGCGCTAGCTTTCAGATCGCTTGGAATTTAATTTACAAGCAAGGTGCCTCTTCTTAGCCAATGACTTCAGTGTGCCCATGCCTGCCGGCTCTGTGCTGGGAAGAAATGGAAGGCAGTCGGCCCTTGGCTGAGTTGGGCCCTGGAGCGGTACGCAGCCCTCTTAATTGCTGCTGCTCCACCGCTTTAAGAGACGATGGCCCTGGTTCTCCCAGCACGGAGCTGCACGCACTGGCTCTGGTGTGGCACCTTGCCCACTGGTGGGGAGATTTCATTGTGCCGTGGTCGTGCTTTTGGCACCGACGTCTCCCGCTTTCCAGGTAAGGAGGCCCAGAATGCCGGACTTGTGAAAAGAAGCCTTGATGTGTGACAGGGGGAGCTTCTTGGCTGATCCCAGGGAGGTTTGCGTGTAGAAGCCCTTGCGTGTTTTTCAGGTGACAACAAGCAGAGTCTGCTGAATAATCAGCTAATCATGTAGTAAAGTCTGAGCAGCTGGCCTAGTGCTGTGCCTGGTTTTATTTACTGCAGCTCTGATTTCCCGCTACCGATGCCCAGGTGTGTAATGCAGCTCCTAGTCCTTGAGCTTTTGATATCGGCAGCAGAGCTGCTCAGCCTGTGTGTGCACAGCACAGTTATAACTTGATTTGTGCTGGGCAGGCCTGGCTCCTTCCCTGACACTGCCACGTGGAGACCCGAATGTCAGAATAACCTCATCCCAACTCTTTTGGGTGTCTCTCTGAAGCACAGAGGCTCAGCCAAGCTGATCCCAGGTGAGGAGGCTCCTGTGCGATGGCACTGGCGCTGCTGTGAGTCGATGGTGCGTGCAGCCATCCTGGGGAAGGATGTAAGGATTCGGCACAGAGGTGACCCAAGGAGGAGGCAGCTTTGCCATCTTGCTGAAAATCTGTCTCCGCGCTCAGTGACTAACCCTAACGCAACAGCTCCTTGTAGCAGGAAAGTGGAATCCCAGTCCAGCTCACAGCAGGAACTGCTGGGGTTGGTGGTCAGCGGGGCTGTGTCTGCACTGGGCTGGCAAAGGACTGAGCCGGCACGAGCAATTGAGGAAAGGTTGGTTCATGAAACTTCCAGTTAGGGATGAGACCGAAAAAGGACAGGCTAGGGTCTTGCTTGCATCCGCTGGGCAGCGTTTGAAGGATGCTGATGGTAAGTCCTGTCTGAAGCAGAATGTGCGAGAGTTGACACTTTGGCTGCGTGAGACCTTTGAGATAGAAATGACTTCTGTTGGGCAATTCAAACCTGTTCTTTTTTCCAGTGAAGACAACTGCCTTCCTGTATGTGAAGGCCAGGCTGGATGAGGCTGTGAGCAACCTGGTCTAGTGGAGGGTGTCCCTGCCCATGGCAGGGGGGTTGGAACTAGATGATCTTTAAGGTCCCTTCCAACCCACACCATTCTATGATTCTATGAATAAACACTGTTTTGAATAAATACTTTCCAGCCCAGCTGTGTTACAAAGCTATATCCCCCTTTCTTGCTTCGTACCGAAGAGGAGACGTCAGGGTTGCTCAGAGGTTTTGCGGTTGACTTCGGCCCCGCAGCCGGTTTGAAGTAACGCCTAGCTAGCGTTCCACGTGCAGAACCTGCGCGGTCTTGTTCACCTTCTCATCCTGCCCGGGTAGTCTGTAATGGTTTAACGAGCTAACAAGTGCTCATCTGATTTAAACTTGCATTACGTTCTGCTACCCTGATAGAATTCCTAATGTTATAAACACCCTTAATAACACAGCTATAATCTAGAAAACCTGCTCTCCTTTTTCCAAACAATTACTTAATGAGGCAGTAATTTATTCTAAGCTGTATTTATTGGAGCCCGTTCCAGCATTATCAGACGTACTCTGTTTGGTGTGTGCAGTTAGTCAAAAACATTGAAACTGCTCCACTTCTTCCAAGGGAACATGTTACGTTTAGCAAACTGACAGCATTAGAAACTGTTTCCAATTTAATAGAAGCATATGTTTCCTGCAAGGCTTCACACACTGCAGAGTAGGAGATTGCCTTAGACTGTGGCTTTGCCTTTTTTTAGCGCGGTAAAAAGGAGCTGGAAACTGAAGGCAGAAGTGGGATTTGTAGTAGAGTTTTTGGTTGTTTTGCTCGCTTTTGTTTTTCAGAGAGCCTTCTAGCAGGGCTTCAACGGGCTGCAAGTTCAAGAAACTATCAAGAAAGTAGTGTGGGCGGCACACGTAGAGCTCTCGCTCGAAACGCAGTTTCTGATCATTAACAAACAGCGAGAGCTTGCTTTGCCCTCTGGGCCTCAAATAGTACAGTATGCAACAAGGGAGAGCAGGCGAGGCACGAGGATGGAAACAGTAGGATCAGATTACAGTTTCAAAATATCGCTGGAACACGTTGGCTGGCGTTACACTATTGACTGACTTTATAATTGCGTTGCTTATTTGCTGGGGAAGGCTTCGCCTTACTTTCTGATTAGCATGGATGCTCCTTCGGGGATCTGGGGACTGCAGGCTCCGAGTACCAAAGTCAAGCCCCACGAGAGCTGTACGGCTCCAGATCCTGCTCAAATGAGAGTGTGAGCTTCCTCTGATGTCTTGCCTCCCATTTGCTAGGAGGTGTCCTCGCGCAGTCCCTAGCCAATTCTTCCGTAGACTAGCCCGGAAAGTCACCCACTGTGGTTTCCCTAACGTGATACTAGAGAAGACCTCTGTCACTCAGCATGCTGATCGCTCTCTTCATTCATAGGTGCCTAAAGCAGGGGGCCTAAGGCTGCTTTTCTGTAGGGAGAGGGAGCTGCTTTTCTTGCTAAATGCAGCAGTGGGGTGCAACCCGCCAGGGTGCCGAGCAGCTTTGCTTGTGCTTCTGCTCCTTCGGGAAGGGCTGAGGTTCACCCATCCGCCACAGGAGAGGGGAAGAGTAGGTCCCTATAAAATATATGAGAGAAATACCTGCCACTTACTGCTGGCACCAGCAGCCTTACAGTGAAGGCTTGCAAACATAAAACCAATTCCCTGTACTCTCTGGAAGCACAGAGCTACCCAGGAGGCCAATTTTTTGATACAGCTCTAAAGGAGAGTTTTGTAAGTGCTTATTAAACCTTGCTCAGTTTAAAAAAAAAAAAAAAAAAAGCCGCCAGAATGAATGTAAAACGTGTCAGGGAACACAGACCTTGTAAAAATGGGGAAGGTCTGAGCGCTGGGTCTGGAGAGGACAGAAACCTCAGCACAGCTCCATTCCCTGTACCTTTTGTCTAGGGGTGGGGTTTTTGTTTTTTCACTCGTGCGTGACACGAGACCCAGTCCTTACCAGGTGGTGGTTGTCAGGAGTCCTCCCTAGGCCGGCAGCGTGGACGCCTTACAGTTGAACAAGTAAAATCTGCATCACATCCCAAGAAGCAGCCTTACAAAAAAAACCCAACCAACCCACACCCCCCGTCAAGCGTACAAATCGCGAGCCAGCTGCAGCATATGGAACGTAGCCGTGCGTTACTGCGTGGTACACGCTGTACTAGCTCCCAGGGATGCTGCCGTGCCAGGATTTAAAGACCCTGATGTCCACGGACGAAATCTTCAAGGAGGGGTGATTTTCATTACATGGTGGCTATCACCTCCAAGTCCACGTTGCTTATTTTGCTCCAGTCCTGGAGTTAAACCTCAACACCTGGGCTGTTCTGTGTTTTTAGCGAGGCTGGGAGAGGGTGCCAGATTTATACTGGCATTCCCCTCAACTGTTTCCCTTCCTTTCCAGCACTGAATGGGAGGAGGATGCCTGCGCTCTCGGAGGGCAGGCCAGCTCCCAGCTGCTGGGGCAGGTTTGCTGTGCTCTGCCAGGATCCTGCAGGCCAAGGAGCGTCGTTCTGCGGCGGGTGAGCCTGTGGCCCTGCCTCGAGGGGGCCTTCCCAAGGCCGCTCTCCCTTTCTCTGCCCATGGAAACAGGGACAGGGAGAGAGAGTTTGACCTGTGTGCCTCCCTAGCTCTAAGGGGCACATGCTTTGAAGCCATGGGGATGGTTCCAAGTTCAGGTGGTCCTTCAGGCTGGATCTGGCAGCACTGAAATGCCTCATGGCAGCCCAGCCTGCCTCCGCTAGCTCAGAGGACCTAGCCCTTGTCTTGCCAGTTGAACCCAGTTGGCACAAAAGGCCTTTTTGTTTTGGTCCTGCAGCGCTCTCTGCCAAATCCTGATCCACAAAACACTCATTGACTACCGTTGGGCCAGGATAGAGCCACTGCAGCCCTCAAGGATGAGGAGTGAGGGATGGAGGAGAGGAAAATACGATTTCATCTGCCAGAAGTGACACAGAAAGCGCTTGCGTCAGTTACTGGATAGAGTCTCCGAGAAACCTCGGTGAGGTTCGTTTACACCCGAGGTTTGGGAAACTTTGGGAATGAAGTGTGCAAATTCGGTACTCTCTTTGTAGTTTGTTGGGGGGCATTTGTGGTGTGTGTGTCCCCACCCGGCCCATGTGTGTGTGAAGTAGTGTTTTAATTCCCCTCCATCTTTTTTATTCTTGCCCTCCCTCCCCCACCCCGGGTTTTAATTACCCATGGTTTCAGAAAGTTACGGGTCCTGCTTTAAACTCCACTTTCTGTAGGAGCCGCTGCTGCTCGTGTCTCTGCGTTGGCTTTCGGCTGCATGGGGAGGAATGGCTGCCTGTGGACTCTGGGGATTTTTTGACGCTTTTACCTTTTTGAGCAACACAGTGTTCGTTCTGAAAGCGAACCTCGCTGTCTTAAGCTGTTCCTCCTCTAGACCAACTGATAGGGTGGTGTAAGTACGGGAGTGGAAATGTGATTTCTTAAAGATCCTTTTCCGCCATCCCGCTTAGTGTTCTGTTCCTCTTCTTTTTTTTCCTTCCTGTCTGCCTTGGTGAGTAGGGAGGGACTAGTGGGTTGTAGAATTGATTTCCAAGAAAAGCCCTCAGTCTGGAGAGGTGTTTTACACTCAACTGTTAAAAGGCTTTGAGAATTAACACGCAAGGGTGTTTTAATTGTTGGTGAGATAACCAAATCACTTATTCCCCTCCACTTTTTATACATCCAGTGCTTCCCTATGCCAAGCTTCCAATTATTAAAGCCTTCAGAAATAGTTCTGCAGTGACAAGGTATAATGTCCTAAGTGCAATCGATAAATACAGTACTTCTCTCACGATGCGTGCATACCTCTGTCCTCTGGAGAGGGAGGGATTCGTCACTGAGTGGGCTCAGAGACATAGCCAGGCGTTGCACAAGCTTTTCTGTGTTTGATCGATGGTGGTTGACTCCAGAGAACCACCCGCTCCGGGCTGATTATCTTTTCTACTGAGCCCCAACGGCGTTTTTTTCCAGCTCGGTCTGAAGAGCATGCAGAGCCAATAAAAGGAAGCTAAATGACACGCAAATGAAAAAATATATATTACTTTTGTTTTTCAATTAAGAAAAGCCAACTCCCAGACAATACTGGGGTTTCTCTGGCTCTGAGATGCGTACAATTGCCCTAAATGGGCAAAAAAGCAAGTTGAATCTTTCTCAGCAACAATGGTTCTGCTTTTGGGTCTCTGGGTCTTCCAGAGCTGGAGCCAGCTGGGGGATAATACTGGGGAAGATCTCCAAGTAACTCCCCCCGTCCCTAGATAAATGCGGTTTTTTTGTGTCACCTTTCTTCAGCTTTCTGGTTCCACATGCCTAAGTAACACTGAAAACTGACTCATCGCAAACCCCTGCAACACCCTTCATCAAAACAACAACAGCAAAGTGACATCCCATCTGAACTCCTGATGCCTGGCGCCAAAATGTTGTTGGCTGGCAGGCGCGGAAGTGCGGCTGCGAGATCTGGGGTTGCTGCTCAGCTGAAAGGGGTGCACGAAAGACCCTCCGTGGACGTGACCCTTTGTCGCTGCCTGTTCAGTGGTGTGTTCTGGGGGGTTGCTGTCCCCATTGACTCTACCCATGGGACTTGGTAGGCCAGCTCTGTCTTCTGACCCTTGGGAGGGTGCGAGTGTGGCTCGTGTAGTACAGGTCTTTGGCCAACCTGATCTGCGAGTTTGGCGTTTTCGCAGCAGAAGCTTGGGCTGGAAAGGCTAGGAGCAAAGTTTTTAAAATGAACAGAACTGAGTCAGATCAAATGTTGGCATTGTACAGCTTCCTTTTCTTTTTTTTTGAAATGCTCAGCATCTCAAGATGCACAAAATCGGTCTCTTTAATGTAGGCATGAAACTGTTGGTTGAGGGAAGGAAGGGATGGTTTGAACTGTAAAGAACAAGCAGGCAACATTGTCTTAAGCCGTGGTGGTCAGACACTGTAAAATTCCTTTATGGGCACCCTGAGAAAGGCTTGCAAACCTGAAAGCATGTCTGTTTTTATCAACTCTCTCCCTTGGTCTAAAAAGGTCCTGCCCCTTTGCTTTGCTTAGCATGAATAAAGTGATTAATGGAAACTGGAGGAAAATTTTACAATTCCCGACTGCCTGCCAGAGGAGAAAGGAATAAAACTCGGTAAGGCTGAGAGTCTAGCAGTGCTCATCTGAGCCCCCTGTTTGGGGGAATAAAACCCCCTTCCTTAGGCTGGCGTCCTGCTTTGCCGCTCTAATGGTTAAACCTGCTTCGGAGAGCATTTCTGGGGAAAAGGAAACTGAAAGCTGCGCCGAAAAGTTAGTGGGTGAAACTGGGAGGTGCCTGATGTATTTTACCTTTCAAAAGGACAAACTCTGAACCAAGCTACGTGAAGATGAGCGAGATGTGAAAGCTTGACAGTCATGCGTACAGGAAACCTTGAATCATTTCTAAGCTTCCTGGAAAATGACGTAGTGAGGTTATTGTTGTGTTTTCTAATGAACACCCCGTAGCTCTTACCGGTCGGCTTAAAAAAATGTCTTAACTGCCAGCACCTCAGTCTTGCATGCATGTGGGCCCAGTTGGGTGCATTCGAAATGCCTGCCGACCTCCCCTGACAATAATAATTAATAATCAGGCGCAGGAAACGGAGCGTGGCCGCCCGAACGGTCCGTTTTCCTTATCACGGGGAAAAAAGGTTTGCTTGGCGCAGTGAATAATATCCTATGTTCCTTGCAGAGCCCGACAAACTTCAAAACTCTCCTGATCCCCAAGCTGTTTAACATTTTCTCCTTTAAATAGAGCATTGCGGAAGGAGCGTTGGTATGTCTTTAGGACAGTCTGTCTTTTTTCAGGGGGAGGAGATAGTAGGAAGGGAGGAAAAGCTGGTAGCTCTCCTCCTAACCCACTGCTGTGTTGAAAATGTGCTGGACTTGGGCAGGGGGTTCGGTTCTTGCTTAGCCCGGTCCTCCTTTTCTTGCTCTGTCTGTCCGAAGTGGAAGTGTGTTGTGAACGTTTGAACAGCCAAGGTTTCCCCCTCCCAAGCCCCATTCCCCAGACCCATGTGCACAGCTCTGGAGTAGTCCGTGGAAGTGACACTAGGGAGCAGAGAAAAACCAGACTTCAGCAGTAGTGCTAAATTTCAGAGGGTTTTGTTCACCCGAGATTCCAGGCGCAGGGATCGTTGGTAGCTGGCCAAGGAGCTTGGATGGCAGCCTACCCGCTCCGCTCAGCTTGCTCCCTTCCCCCCGCCCCCTCCTTTCTTTTTTTAATTGCATAATATGCTGGAAAACGATCTGGATTTGGGGCTTATTTTTAACCAGAGGAGGCTCACTTCACCCAATCTGATTTTGGATTTAACGTCCAGCAAATGCTTTCAGGAGCTCTTTTCCTTTTTGCATTGAAACCCTGACTTCTTCTGCCCCCTTCTCCCACTTTGCAAAGGCTCTTTGCCCTCAAACCCTCGCCAGCCGTTCTCGGGGACGTTTGCAAGCCCTTAGCCGTGTTAACTGCCTGCAGAACCAGTGTCTGATAAGCAAACCGGTGTTAGACCTGCCTGGTGCGGCCCTTCTGCAGGAGCTGGGAAGTGTGCTGAAATAAGGAAGACGAGTTTTGTCTCCTAGACCGTAGCTAGGTGGTAGCTGCCTAATAAAGCTCATGCAAGAGGAGTCAGGTGTGGGCTTAAAAAAATCTACATGCCTGTTGCCACTTCTCTCTGGGTAGCTAGGGCTGGAAGGCATCTTCCACCGGGGTGGTGTGGGGGTTTTAAAACTATTTATTGATTTATTAATTAATCGAGGCAGAAATCTTCGTGCCGCTTCGTCAGCGTTCCTTTAAATGGAGGGAGGGCTGTGGGGGTGAACAGGGGGCTGTCTGAGCCTGTTAGAAGGGTGACGGGGTTAGCGCTGCAGAACCTTCCCGCTCTGCCTGGGAAAACGAGAGGAAATCCGAACGTTTGGCCTGTGCCGTGGAAGCGTGCCGAGCGCAGGGTGCCGCTCTGCAGCGCCTGCCATCCTACCCCTGTCTCCGTGGGGCTTTGCTTTGGCTGCTTTGATGCAGCCTGTGGGACGGGCACGTGAAGAGCAGTAACGGCCCCTGCTCCTCCTGGTTTTGATTCAGACCTGGTAAAACGGCTTGTCTGGTAAACCGGGTCCATGCAGGTTGTGGGGGAGAGACTCGGGGGCAACCTGCCATCTCCCAAGCCCCTGGGGAAGTGCCTCTGGCACGGACTGCGCCGTTTCACCCACCTAACCGCGGGTGTTTCGGCAGACCGAGCCCCGGTCATCACGGTGGTGTGCGGGGCAGAGGGTCGCTGACCCTACCGCCCTCCCCGTCCGGACGCGTGACGTTAGGTCCTGCCTCTGTCGCAGCACAGCAATTCCTGCGTTCCTCTGCGTCTGGGGGGGAATCTTCGCGTCACAAAAATAACGGTGACAAAATGAGGCTGGGCCCAAGCTGTGTCGAGGAGTGTTTCCAGGTGCTTGGAAACATCCTGGAAGAGACGGCACTGGGGATCGAACTGCCCTACTTATTCTGAGCTGAGAAATAATGGATGACGCAGGGCGAGTTTGGTGAAGTTCCCTTTGTTTCCTTCTTCAAAATCTGCCATCTGACCAGGGGAAAAGCACGGGTATTTATGCTGATTTTTGTTCTTTGGAAAGCCCTACAGGATTCCTTGGTTCTCAGATGCAGCCTGCCACGGATGTAGTCCTGAGCGAGGTCCTGGCTTTGACGGGGGAGAAGTGAAGACCAGCGGTGCGTCTGGAGCGAGGCGTTCTGGCTCTGGTGCACAAGCTGGGTCTCTCTGGGGCTAGCAAGCTCCTGAAAGTCGCCTTCACCAGGCGGGAGCAGAGAAAGGATTTCCGACGCCGCTGTGTGAAAATGCGTCTCCTACCCAGAGGAGCGGGGGGGGATGTGCGAGAGCGCAGCCCACCCCAGCCCCATCAGAGCTGCCGTCGTCTCATGCGCCAGTGGGGGTGCAGCGCTTTGCCCCCGTGCAAGGGGCAGGCAGGGCCCGTGCACCCAGCCTGGTTCAGACTGGGGGACACGGGGTGCTCCTGGGTGCCTGCTTCTGGGAGCCGGGTGCTCAGTGCTTCAGGTGACAGCAAACTCCGTTGAGGCTTTGCCCCTGTCCTCCAAGTGGGACCCAGGCACTGTTAGGATTGAAGGCCCTGGCCGCAGCAGCAGTGTAGTGCAGAGAATGGCCTTGGAGATTAGACTGGAAGACCTGACGGATCATCATCTTCATCTGTAATTTATCCGACTGTAACAAGTGTACGTCCTGCTCTAGTAGTTTAGTCCTTAGGCAACCAGCTAAATAAACCCACACAGTCGGATGTGCATAGGGTGTGCTAACAGGTTGAATCTCCTGACTCCACTGGGGAGGTTGCTCTCGCTACAGTTGCTTGAGCCGCGCTCCCTTTCCCCCTGTGAGCACGCTTCTGAATAAAAAGGGAAATTAAATTGTAAGAACCCCGGGTTGTGTTCCCCGGCAGAGTTCTGCATCAGTTGGAAAATTTATAGGAGTGTTCAGTATCTGTAGCTCATGCACCTATGTACAAATATTTGGGGACCATAAACTTAACATAGGCAAGAGTGAAATCTGCTGCCAAGCGTGCCAAGGGCTTGAGTTCTATAGATGCTGTTTGAATTCCTGCTTGGAATTAACCAGCATAGCTGTGCTTAGTCACGACGGACCAGAGCACTGCACTAAGGCCAATTCTGCTTCCTCATGATTAAGGCTGAGAGAGTTGGGCTTGTTCAGCCTGGAGAAGAGAAGGCTCCGGGGAGACCTTATAGCACCTTCCAGTACCTGAAGGGGCTACAAGGAAGCTGGGGGGGGCTTTTTACAAGGGCCTGTAGTGACAGGACAAGGGGTAACGGGGTTAAATTGAAAGTGGGGAGGGTTAGATTGGATATCAGGAAGAAGTTCTTCCCAGAGAGGGGGGTGAGTCACTGGCACAGGTTGCCCAGAGAAGCTGTGGATGCCCCATCCCTGGAAGTGTCCGAGGCCAGGCTGGATGAGGCTTTGAGCAACCTGGTCTAGTGGAAGGTGTCCCTGCCCATGGCAGGGGGGTTGGAACTAGATGGTCTTTAAGGTCCCTTCCAACCCAAACCAGTCTGTGATTCTGTGATGCTGCCGTGGGCCAAAAGCGAGTTATTTCTGTCGACAGATGTCCACTTGTGGCTGGGGGGGTAAGTGGGGAGGGGACAGAGCGGCCAGTCGGTCAGTGCTGCCTGTGCAAGGGAGTAGGTGGACTGGGGTGGGGATTCAGGTGGGAAGAACAGGCTTCAGGCTTTGCTGACCTCATCGGTCCCTTCTCTTTCCTTTCAGATATATGTTGGGGAAAGGAGGAAAGCGGAAGTTTGACGAGCATGAAGATGGGTTGGAAGGCAAAGTGGTGTCTCCTACTGATGGTCCCTCTAAGGTGTCTTACACCTTACAGCGTCAGACTATCTTCAACATTTCCCTTATGAAACTTTACAACCACAGGCCCTTAACTGAGCCGAGCTTGCAAAAGACAGTTTTAATCAACAACATGTTGAGGCGAATCCAGGAGGAACTCAAACAAGAAGGCAACTTGAGGCCCGTGTTCGTGACCGCTTCGCAGCCCGCCGACCCTCTCGGCGACAACTTCCGCGAGGCCCAGCCGGCGTTCAGCCACCTCGCCTCCCAGCCCCTTCTCCCCGCTGACTTCGTAAGCACTACGCCCCTGGAGTCTTGCCTCACCCCAGCCTCTTTACTGGAGGACGACACTTTTTGCACTTCCCCGGCTGTCCAGCACGATGGTCCGACAAAACCGCCACCTCCTGCTCTCCAACCAGTGAAGGACAGCTTCTCCTCAGCCTTGGACGAAATCGAGGAGCTCTGTCCAGCACCTACCTCCGCAGAGGCAGTAGCGGGCGGCCACCGCCCGCAGGGGCAGTGGCGGCCGCCACAGCAGCCCCGGACTCTAAAGACCACCCCAGCGAGTCCAGCGTTCAAAAGCCTGACGGCCTCCCGGAGAGCAGAACGGCTGAATCCAAACTCATCGACTCGCTACCTGGCAACTTCGAGATCACAACTTCCACGGGTTTCCTCACGGACTTGACCCTGGACGACATCCTCTTTGCTGACATTGATACGTCCATGTATGATTTTGACCCCTGCACGTCTGCCACGGGGGCTGCCTCAAAAATGGCTCCTGTTTCAGCAGATGAGCTCCTAAAAACTCTTGCTCCGTACAGCAGTCAACCAGTAACTCCCAATCAGCCTTTCAAAATGGACCTCACGGAACTGGATCACATCATGGAGGTGCTTGTTGGGTCTTAAAATACAGAAATAGAGCATCTTTTTTTTTTGTTTTGGTTTTGTTTTAAAAGTTTCATTTTAAGTACCAGTATATACACTCGGTAGTATTTCCATAGCCCCTCCCACAGCACTGTGCATGCGTCCTTGCTTGCCTTTTTGGAAAAGAAAAGGATCACACTAGTTTTTGCTTCAAGCAGAGTTGGAGTGCCTTCATCCACGTATGACCACTTCTAATGTATTTTTTTTTTTTAAAGTGGTTCCTCAAGGAAGACCGAATATCCCGGTATAGGAAAGAATATGTATTGCAGACAATGTTATGTTATTACAAAAAAACAAAAAGAAACAAAAAAAAAAGAAAAAGCTAAGCACAAGGATTATGTTGGGGAAAGCTGTAAATTGCATGTGCATATTTGTCTATTTTTTCTATAAGTTTTATTGCAAGAGGTAAAAAATTTTATTATTTAGATAATCTCGATACCATTTTAGCCCTGTATAGGTTGACTTAGCAAACTCAGCCTTTTGGAGGCATTAACCTGCTCCTCTTTAAGTGTTGCATTTACATGGCTGTTTAGAAACTGCTGCCCAAATTTATTTTATATTTTTGTACAGATTCTGCAGTTTATTATATTGTTTTTTCTAAAAACAAATGCTGTTTATACACACTCAAAAAAAAAAATAGCTATTTTGATAGGGTTTGCTCACATAGTTCCTGCATAATTCAGATGTACAAGAACCACTTGTACTTTTATACAGAGTTGTAATGTTTTATATGTGTATGGTGCAAAGAGAACGTTGGATCAAACAAGCCTGCAGTCGGTTTCCCTGAATGCAAACAAAAAAAAGTGCTTTAAGAAAGGGCTGGGAGCTGCTTCCGTCGGAGTTTCACAAGTGTTCGCTCCCTGCTGTACCCGCTGCGCACTACTGTGATTCCTCAACCTTAGAGCCATGTCCTTTTCCGACGCGTCCGTGAAGCAGTCGGCAGGAGACAGTTGTGGAACTTCACCCCCAAGAGGGCCCGAGCGCCGCCGCGGCTGCAGCCCGCCCGCGT
>NW_010248648.1:0-19511 GCF_000690775.1 Eurypyga helias
CTTTTCTAGTCAGTTTGCTCACCAAGTCTCCACTCCTGTGATCTGTCTGGGTACCCCTGCTCCCCATCATGGCTCATCCCACCCAATGGAGGTCTGCAACATTAGCAACTAGATAGTAGCTATTGACACAATATAGAATAGAAGGCTTAGGGTAGCACTGGGGATGTTTTTTTTTTTCTGTATTTTGTTTTAGAGACACCTTAACTGGTATTTTCTCTGCTGACCTGTCGGAGAATCTCAGGAGTGCAGATGTGTGCTCATCTGAGCAATAACACCAGCAGCTGCCTCCAAAGGGAAGGGTGGGTAAGCACCTATCTCAGCAAGAAATAAGAGGTGGAGAAAAAGCACATTCACAAATATGGCCTGTTTTTTAATGACTAGCACTCATTTTTTCCTGTTAAAAAGGACAAAAGGAGGGAATGTGACTCTCTTGGTATTTTACCAGGGAATTAAAACACTGATAGTAGTGAGTGACAAAAGCCAGTACAGGTAAGACAACCACCTCCTCTTTCACTAGTAGTTTTCCTCTTTAATTTTTAATTTTATTTTACTTACAGTGGAGCAAGTTAGACAAGTTAAATTGCCACAAATATTCTTTAGGGCATGACAGTCTAGTGGAAGGAATTGGTGGCTTGTGTTTGTAAGCTCTCACATTCCTTTGGAGTAGGAGCTTTCCATGCTCCCTATAGAAGACCCAACAGGTGAGTTTGTGATAGCTCATGCAAATACTTCACAAATCACACGATTCCAGCTTCCAGAAGAGATTCGTCACAGACTGATGAAGCTCGGTATCCCATAGAGGGTAGTAAACTTCTGAAGCCATCAACTACAACATCCACACAGGTACCAAAACCTCTCCTGATAACAGCATGTTTGATACAAATCTGGATGCTGCCTGGAGGCTGAAACCTGCATAACTATTAAAGAATAAACCAGTCCTAAATTTCCAAAGCGTCATTTTGCAATCTTAGACCCACACAAACTTCATCAATGTAGTGTATGCTCAGTGAAAAAAAGTTCTATTTTATGTCAAGTGCCATTATCTCACTGACACCACATTTCAGTATCCTTTGGTTCATTCATATATGCATCAAGATTTGTACTTAAAAATACTCTACACCCCATCTCAGCATCTGGTCCACGACTGCTCTGAAAATGTGGTTATAGGATCAGCTTAAGAACCCAGAGCAGTACTGAATGGTGCATTTGGATTTAAATGTCATCATGGACATTTTAGATTAAATAAAAGATCTCTAGAGCTTCTGAGGTGCATTGTCTGCTTGGTGTATAGGTGACATTTTGGTATCATAAAAAAGAATTGCTCCTAAGAAAAAAAAGGAATCAGAAATACTGGAAAATAACATGCTGCAAATAATATGCATGGCAGATTATTCTAAGGCAAAAATAACTGCTAGATGAACAACTACTAACTTTGAAAATTTCTTTAGATATCTTGCTAAATTATATGGTTATATATTGTGACAATGGTGTTTTGGTAACTTCCCATTGTGCCTGCTTAAGCCTCCCATTCCTTGTAGCTGTGTGATCCGTACAAAACCCACACAGACTTGATTTTCCTGGCTTGATTGTACCACTGTTTTCCCATGTATGCAGTGAGTTTGAAAAGCTGTTGGTCTGAACAGGCACCCCTAAACCCCAATTTTCACTTTTCTTATTCAGATGTTACTGTCCACACAAGGTCAGAGGCAGCAGAGAAGCAGACTTCTTGGCTCTAATTGCCTTTTCCTACATTGTAAAATACAGATAGGACAGGCTGTCCACCTGGGGATGCTGGGAGCATTAAACACCAGCTGGGAGCATGCCCCAACATGCTACAACTTGTACAAAGGTTGCTAAGTGACTTAAATCCATTGCACAGAATGGAACCATATAGCCTCAAAACAGCAGAACCTGACTTAGTTTCTAGTAACTCATTAAAATGACTCTACAATTCTTTTGATGTTCTGTACTAGTCTGGTCACATTCCTTTCTGTTTTATAGCATGGTAATAACAACATTCTTGTAAACAGTCATATAAACTCTAACCTTCATATTGCTCTCTTCAGATCATCTGAAAGCATTTTCACATTGAGATTTGGCTTTCTTACCCCCATAAAGCATATCCCACCCTAGTAACCCATGCCATCAAAGGAGCAGGGGGAGAAAATAGGGATGCAAAAGTTGATTACTGCCGGGTCACTTGCTTAGGGCAGCCATACCATCCTGCAAAGGCAGGAATTTTTTGCAAACATTACCTTTATAAATTCATTATTCAGAGCTATTGGGGTTTCCATTCTCATACAGAGGAAACTCTTCTGTGGTCAGATAGACCCTAGCCTGGATATCTGACGGTTAATGTCCACCCTTCTGTGATTAGCAGCCTGTACTCTCTCCATTGTTATCAACACATCCTCATCCCCTGCTTGCGCACATCTACAACCTGGGGTAATATTTTCCAGGAGCTCGAGTTTTGTATTATGTGACTGGCAATGGAGAATTACAGAAAAAAAAGAAGGTTTAGGAGGCAAAAAAAGAAACCACTCTGGTTTAGCCATGCTTGTCCACTGATAGCATCAAATAAAAGAAAGACACTGACTACAGCTACAGGAGTGTGTGCTGTATGTGTTGTACGGAGGATAAGCAACAGTTTCCAGATGTCTCTGGCCAAAGGCTTGGCACTTAAGCATTTACTCAAACAAAAGGGCCAAGGATAAGGGACTGCACCCTTTGCAAACAACAAGGCGCATGGACATGCACTCACATGCAAAGAATTTACATTGGTGGAACAGTTTTCCAGGCAGTCAGTAAATATGACTTATGCCTTCTCTTCCTCCATCAATAGTTTAAACAATCTGGAAGCAAAACCAGATACAATGATCTTCTTGACGCTGTGAAAGACAAGGAAAGTTTTCACACATTCTAACATTTCCTCAGCTTGCTTGCTTTCTTTTGTTCCCCTCTCTTTCTTTCTTTTTTAATTTTTTAAAATATTTTTCTTTATCCAAGACAACCTGGCATTTTCCTTTGGACTGTCCAGTGGAGCAGAGTAACAAAGTAATGTTCTATGAACCTATCACAGAGCATAAAAAGGAAGCTGTAAATACTCAACTGAACGAACTGCCAACAATCTCTAAATAAGCAATATGTGTTACACAGCCTATCTGTTGAAGAGCGGTAAAAAAATGTGAGAATTAGTTGCAAGTAGAAAAGGTAAAAAAAAAAAAAAAAAGAGGCTAGATTTGGCAGATAAATTTTTCACAGTGTTACCCTTTGTTTATAGACCTTCTCTCCTTTTAGTGTACCCTAGAGCAAATCTCAGCCTTTTCAAAGGGCCACGCCATTGTTCAACTGAAACGTTATTATTTCTTCTCTCAAGTTTGATTAAATTACTTGGCACTCAGACAGAAGTTGATAATACAAACGCAATGATCAAGGTGGCAGATGTGCCGTTATTCTCTTAATGGCAAACAGCTAATTCTTCAGACTGTGCCTACACAGTTTTAAAGTGATACAGAGGCTAAGGGGGTAACATTATAGCCGTACGTTTGTTAATTCAAACAAGATTGAGAATTTATTGGGGAACATTTAAATAATTGCTTTCCTTAGAAAATACAGTCTGGCTGTTGGTTTGTGGATTATGCGTGTGTAGAGATTGCAGAGATTAGGGCTGGAGAGGCAAGTGGAGGTGTAAGGCAGCCGGCTGACAGTGCCTGTGCAGCTACAGGGGCTCAGCTGCCTTGCAGGAACTTGCTCCTGTATCTGAGCCCTAGGATAAAAGGTGTATTCTTAAAATGTGCTAGCTAAAATGTTTTAATTAACACCTGTTAGAGCCCTGGAATAAGCAGCACAAAGTATTTGCTGATATATCAACTGATGGAAAATTGGCCAAATTAGGTGAAGGTGTCAAGGGAAACATTAGGACACCCTGGCCCTCTAAAAGGACTTAGTGGTGAAAAGAGTGACTCCTGCACCCTGCCTGGGGAGATTAAAGTAGCCATGGTTTGAGTGAGAATCAGAAACCAGGTATTTAAAATATATTAGCTCAAATGCTTGAGCTAATAAATTTTAAAATAAATCTTTTCTAGACTACACAAGCCCTGAGGGAAGAGCAAAGAGATTAAGGTAAAAATAGAAAACATGAAGAGTCTAATAATGAGCCACACCTGTTTAGTGAAGTTTCCCTATCTCTGGTCTGGTCTACACCCCAGTTTTGTATCAGTATGACTGGCTTGGCCAGGAAAGTGTTTTTCTAAGGGACTGGGAAGATGAACAGGTTACCATGAGGGAGCCACGTGACAGTGGTGGAGGTCCTGAGGGCAGCCACTGAGCTGTCTGCAGAAGATGTTTCCCTCTCATTTACCCCAATACTGGAGGATTTTTGGTTGTTTCATGTGTAGATAAAAATAAGGACTTTTTAAGAAGATCTAAAAATTATTTAATAATTTAATTACTTGAAGACAAGTGGTTTTCATTTACTACAATGGATCCCAATCTTGTTGTCCTCCAGGCTTTATTGTACTGTAAATATTATTGCTCATAATAAAAACCAACCTAACATTTTTCCCCAAAACTCTAAGCTTTGGTCTTCAGCTGCTGATAGTGGTTCAGATTGGAAGAGGAAGTAGATAAGAAAACACTGAAGAAATCTTCTTTGAGATTTCTGATATTATTTCACAGAACCCAAAGTCCACATAACATCCAGAGAAGTACAGGTCAGCACTCCACAACCTGCCAATCTTCTCCAATCAGTCTTTTTCATCTACCACGAGAGTTGTCACACGTGGTGATGTCCGACTTTGTTCATGGCTGCACTTTACATTGCATGGGGCAGCCCACCTGTAGCACATGCTGGCTACAGCAGCAGGTAACTCACAATGTTACACCCATGTCTTTATTTTGGAGCTGTAGCTTTTTCAATTATAGATGGGAACCCATCATTCCTTTCTGAAAAACACTGAGATCCTGTAAAAAGAGATGTTAAAGATTAGGCCAGACTAGCGGAAGCTCAGTTTTGAGACCTGAAAATTTGTGTTATCTGTGTAAAACCATATGACCCTTCACTCCTATTCATGGCCAATTATTTAGCTAGTAGCAACCTATGCGTCTCCCTTACCCCCTGTGGACCTATGGGAGCTTGGATGTTCGAGTGCCTGGGATGACATTCTGGTTTTACTGAAGTCAGCAGCAGTTTTGTCACGGGCTTCTCCTCCTCAGAATTTACCCCACACCCTTGCCGGAGCAGGCAATAAACTTAATGAAACTGTAGGACAAACGCAGTCACAGTATAAATAGAGATATAAATTATATTTGGGGTTAAGAGGCACTGATGAAGATATATTAGGTGGCTTGCATAATATAGGAAAGTTGCCACAGCCTTTTTTTTCCCCTACACCTTCTTATACCCTTGTCTGTGTCTCTTCCTTTTACAAACTAGCTATTCAATTCTACTAATGTGAAAGGTGAGGAAGCATTTATTCACTCATGTTGATTTTTAACGGTTTATTGCAATACACTTTGGACTCATCTCAGCTGACTGTCTGTCTGATCAAGATGGGGATGTAGGCTTCATCAACAGATTATTGGAGTAGACCTGGTTATGTGATTATTGAATACATCTAGAATCTGGTTATATGTGATTGCAGTAATAGGTCTTAGTCCTCCATTTATAAGTGATCTACACACATTTGCTTTATTAATCCTCATAAGAGTCCTATTGAGAGGAAAATACTGTGTTTTCCAGAAGACTTTTCTCATATGTTTAAATCTTACGTAGTACAATTAGAAAGCAAATGAGACAAGTCAAAAATAGAAAAGACAAAGAATCAGGAACCCTATATAAGTGATTTTTATGCTCCTGTTTTCATAGTACATGGCAATCTGATGATCGATAACAATGAGATGACAGCTTACGCTTGGTTTCACGAGCAGCTGAGCTGAGTTGATGACTGACCAAAAGGAGAGGTGATTTCCCATCACCCTCCTCACTTACTCCATTCCTACCTCCTTCCCTTTCCCAGCTGCAAAATCCCACCCCTTTGACACCAGATCTGGTGGAATTGGATTCTGCTGTAAAAACCAGTTTAAACTCATTAACCCAGCAGAAATACTTTTGGTTTTCTTGTGACAATTATTTTCTTTTGAGTTAGTGAGTTGAACTGTCTCAAAGGGGTCAGCAAACACAAGAAGTGGAGCCAAATGAGTAACAGCAGTGAGGGAGGATGAGGAATTGGCTGAAGAAGGAACTATTTTGGTGGCAATGAGCTGTCAGGATGGCTCATCCTGTGTCATTACGTTTTAGCTTGAATGTACAAGTTCATTTCTGCTGAAAAGGTCACTTCTGATTCTTCCCCTCTGGACTCCTGGCAGATTTCAGCTACTTTGGTGAGAAACAGCTCACCAAAAGGCAAGAAGAGTTCCTGAGACCATGCACTGGAGAAGAGGAGGAGGTGGCAGCATGTTACACAGGATCAGCAGGCACAAGTGCACCCTAAGTGTCAGACACTTGCACCCTAAGTGTCTTGCACAAGATCACATGGGAAATCTGTGGCAGAATAGGAAGCTGGCCCCCTCTTTCGTAAGAGTAGGAAAATTGCTATACCCCCAAAATCTGAGGAGCTTGCTTCTACTGATCCAACCAGGATTAGGTGGTTTAGAGGATGGTGATGGTTCCCCACACATACAGGATAATCTTCTTTATCCAACATCTCAGCTCATCCTACTATCTATATATCATAGAACATTTTAAACTTGAAATGTGGGATTATTAGTCCTCTCCTATTTGTAAAATGGTTGCTCTGAAAAATTCTGACCCCAGAACTGTCTGAAAGTTTAATGATTTTACTAAGTCTTGACCTTGGGGGATGTCCTTTGGCAGTGAGTTGCACAGGCAGAATAGGTAAAAAAGTCTTCTGCTCTTACCAGTTTTGAATTTGCTGTATCTTAATTCCACTGACCGCTCCCTATTCCTTAGGGTTTGTGGCAGCGGGGACAAATTTTCCCCACTCCTGCAATGACACCGCACCACAAGACCCACGCTGCCGCCCGCACTCCCTCTTGCTGGGTGGCTGCTGGGCAGTGTTATAAATCAAGGATCCTGACTCAAATACTGACTTCCACACTGATTCCCTCTGTCATCTTGGTAACTCAGATTACCTGTTTGCCTTCCTATAGCTATTTGCAAAAGGAGATAATGATACTTGTCTAACTGACAAGGGTATTGTGGGATGATTTATCTCATTAAAGGGAGTGAAGTGCCTAATGCAACTGCTACTTTGAAAAAACGAAACACATTTTTTAGAACCTGGACGTCCTTTCGTGCAGCAGCCTATTCTCTACGTGTGCACCAGATGGCACTGCCTTGCAGGTTCAATTAAGGCACAGACGGCAACTACCTTTAAATTTGTAATAGACACAATTAAATAACCATTCTTCTTTATTCCCACAGGAATCAGGCAAAAAAAATCTGGAAAAATATATAACAGTATTATATTATATTTTCTTTCTCTCTTTCTTTCTTTCTTTCTTTCTTTCTTTCTTTCTTTCTTTCTTTCTTTCTTTCTTTCTTTCTTTCTTTCTTTCTTTCTTTCTTTCTTTCTTTCTTTCTTTCTTTCTTTCTTTCTTTCTTTCTTTCTTTCTTTCTTTCTTTCTTTCTTTCTTTCTTTCTTTCTTTCTTTCTTTCTTTCTTTCTTTCTTTCTTTCTTTCTTTCTCTCTTTCTCTCTCTCTTTCTCTCTTTCTCTCTTTCTCTTTCTCTCTTTCTCTCTTCCTCCCTGCCTGCCTTTTTCATTCTTTTTCCCTAAAGAAAGACTTAGTATACCCCTCTTCCCTCAGATGAGAGAAGGTCTTCAAAACACACCAAGACACAGTCAGCCACCTATTCTGACCATGAAGACTGAGAAGTATCATGCCATAAATTGCAAATTTACTTTCTTTTTTCTTGACCATGACTACACAATATACATAATATATGAATCTAATAATAAAGCCCAGGACATACATAGTTCATTTGAGATAATCAAAGTGCACTTTTGCAGAGGTATTAATAAGAGTTACAATTATTTACATAATATCTCTGGAGAGGAATGGAAGATGTTAAACAATATGCTCAAACACAAGCAGTACAGTCATAGCATGGGAGAGAAAAGAACTCCACCTTCCGTAGCCTCAATCTCTTTCAAGCCTGAATTGCCTCCAGTATTCCCATTTATAGTTTATATGTGAAATGATAAGAAGAAATGGAATGCTTCAAGGGGAAGGGACTGTTGTATCCACATTGTGATTTTCATAGTCCTGCCTTAAAACACAATTTATCTTTATTGCTCACATAGAGGTGATATATTGCCTCACACAGTAAATAGGCAAGGTGGACTTTGTGGTAAAATTTAAACTCACTTTAACATTTTCTTGGGTTATAAAAATATCCCTCCCTGTTGCACCTGACTTAGAGATTAACATGTATCCTTTCCACTCGGTATTTTCAATGCTGTAGTTGATGAACACCTGCTTTTTATGTCTCTCCTTTTAGTGCTGGAGCTGAGGAACTGTCAAAGGAATGAAGTGTATATATTGTATTTTTTTCAGTGCATGTAGGCTTTGAAAACCCTGTTATCTTATTAGAGACATCACAGAGAATACATAAAAGATCCAGAATATTGGTATGCACAAGCCATGGGGCTGTGTCATTGCATTGAACTTCATGGTGGCCTGTGAAGCTGTATGGGCAGAGTGAAATGTACCTTTGTGGAAAAGGGCTTGCTCCTGGGATCATTGTTTTTCCTCTCCCCTAGTCAGGCAGGATGGAGATCTGAGAGTAAGGCATGGGAATTTAAATTACAAGCAATCCCTATGCTGTAGGAAGGGAAAAATACATCAGCTTTCTCATTCGTCTAAATGTCATGACTTGGCCTCTCTCCTTACTGTCTGCAGCTTGCAAACCTGGCTCTGAAAGCTATAGGTGAGAACAAGGCTGTGTCTGGCCTCTGCTCTGTACAGGGCTGCCACAGATAAGCAAATAGCCTGTCTGGAAATAAAGCTGCCAGTGGGAACAGATGGGGATTTGGACTTCACTACCGTTTTCTGAGGTTTTGATGAATGTCTTTGGGTTTGTTGCCCGATGCTGAAGGTCTACTGAAGCTGGATGTTCTAGGAGCCAGTCCTGGGGTTTGCAGCCCTCAAACTCTCCCCTGGGAAACAAAGGGTTCAGGACCTTTCCTGGGAAACAAAGGGTTCAGGACAAAGGTCTGGGACTCATCTAGGATGGGAGCTGAAGCTCAGGGGCATAAACCCCCTTTGTGCAAATCCCTTTGGATGAGGAGGGTCAAATCCAGGCCACCTTCATTTCCTTCACACAAGCTATCCCAAATCTGGATCTAGGTTAGCACCACCTATTCCTTTCCACCTGGGTGAAGGGGTGAGTGAAGTCAAGGAATAAGCGAGCTCTCTTGGCCCTGGTCATGTTAGTCAATATTTGATCACTCAGGTAGGGTTTAGAGTGGTTGTCTTCTGCTGTTGGTGGGGTCACTCAGCTCTCCAGGCATGAAGCTACATGGAAGTGGGAAATACTCAGAGAGTGTTTTGCGGTCCTGAAGGTTCATCATCTGTGCTAAAGAACAAGCTGCCTTGTAATTTATCTGCATCTGCCCCTCTTTTTTTCAAGGTGACGTTTAATGCCACAGCTCATTTTACAGATATGTCCATACTCCTAATGAAGCTAAAGATAAAACTTCCACTAAGAGGTGCCTGTCCTGCATATAGAAGCAGCTGAGGACTGATGGAAGCTTTAACCACAACTGTGATATTGTTTGCTATAAAAAAGAAAAATAATTAAGAAAGGGAAGACAAACCCTCTAGCTAAGACAACGATTCTTTCACATTTGTTTTTAAATCAATGAAAAAAATTCTGAACTTTGTTCCTGTTTCTAAATATGCATCTTACATAACAATAAACCCCACAAACATTAATATGCGTGGCAATTCGAAAGCACTGCTTTTGCAGAGTTTATTTAAGAAGCTCCAAAATAAACCTGAAGGTAGTCACATTTAGACCAAAGACATACTTAGGATAAAATAAAAACACAGCCACAGTAGTTACAGTCGAAAAGTGACTGGGGTACAATAAAGTATAGTCACAACTAAATTATGTCTTGGACTGAAGTAGATACATACAATTAATTGGATGTAGGCCCTTTAACCTTCTTGCAGGAAGCAAACTTGAGATCTAATAATTTTTGTAAAGATGAGCTTTCTGTACTTCCAGTAATATTTCTGGTCTTTGAAAGGATCTTGACTTTCCATTCAGATTGTTTTGATGAGATTGGCTCTAATATTTCAACCATGCCAACCGAGCAGAGGTAAGAGAGGATAAAGGAGGGTGAAAGTGTGATTGCCTTATTCAAAGGCTAAAGATAACCTGCTGGAAGTATCAGTGCTTCACTGCTGATCCTTTTAAGGTACTTTGTTGCTGGACATTTTTATGGATGTGAAAAATTGTGACAGAAGGGCGTGTTAGCTAATGATGCAAATGTATCTACCTAAAAAAGATGAAACCTATTGGGAAGAAGATGTGAAGGCAACAGTGTTTATAACATACACAAAAATGATTGACATTTCATTTCTCTGTTGAGTTCACTACCTTTCATTTCCATTAACTGGGTCCAGAATAGGGTCCTAAATTAATCTTTGTGCTTTTAAAATATATGGGACAACATAACCCCATCCTCTAACAGATACCTCCTTTTTAGCAAACTGTTTTCATTTTAGTCACAAACTAGTGCTGACTTCATTAAGAAAAGCTTAAATCCTAATTCAGGTTGACAAACCCACACCTACAGTTTAAAAAGTAATGGGTAGTTTTGTGTGCCTCGCTTTTTTTTTGTGTTAGATTTGACTTAAAGGATCCAGGACCTCAGAATGAGATTCCTCCAAGGCTGGAATGAGACATCAGGGATGGAATTCATCAGCTTTAACCCTGGAGAGTTTTGGAGGAACCTAAAGTGCTCCTAATATGCAAGTTTTCAACTGTCTAAATTTACAGAAGACACTTCCCCCTCATTCATTTAAAACTAATAATCCAATCTGTCTTGCAGGAGTTGTTCAGGAGGTGGTGAGAAGAGTAGGAGTGAGCAGCGGAAGAGTTAGGAACACCTTAATCACCGTTTCTTCAGTGAAGGTCTGACTGCAGACAGAGAGGGTTAAGGTGCATTTTATAATCTAATAACTGAAGTGGGCTAAGGGAATACACATGATTAATATGTATATATTATCAGAAGAGCCAAGATTTAACAGCCACAGGCCATAAAAACTGAAATCCTTTAAGGACTGGCTGCAGGCGGGGAAACCACCAGTGGGCTGGATAAACATTTGCTATTAATTTCCTCTTATTGCAGATGCAGTTTCATCCTAAGAGCTGAAGTTTTATGAAGGATCAGATTTTGTTTCCTTGTAAAGAGAATTAGAGAAATGTTTAAAAGCCAAAACAAATCTGACTACTGAAGGGTAATGACATCTATGAGGTCTGCAAAAAGCCACTACTGCTAGGCTCAGGCACTAGTGTTCTGCATATAAGAAAGGAGTTAAAATTGATAGCACATGAAATATAACTATATATTCTTGAAGATTAAGGCAGGTGCTATACAATCATTCAATTTTTTACTAGCTGTCAATGGTTGTTTGTAAGTGAGGTCAACAAGATGTTTACTGTATGGTTGAATGCTTTATTTGAAGTAAAGATGAATGATCTTTGAATGAAGATATTAATGATGTGACAAAAAAAATCCTGAAAAAATACTGCTTTCAATGGGAGCTACAGTTAAAGTCATGTACTAACAAGCTAGATGCCAAAAATAGCTGCAAGGAACGTATTAATATAGATATTTGCTGCGAAAATAGAAAACAGGAAAAGCAAGAAATCCGTTAATCTATGAAACCTTTTAAACTTAGATTTCGATGTGAAGTTATAATTCTCTCTAATTATTATAATACTGATTTTATTGATCAAATCAATACTTTCTTCTTGGAGTTCTACACATTCTTCCTAGGTACAGATGATGTTAACTTAGAATAAAAACCTGGTTCCTTTTAATTTAAGTCCCATTCCTCAAGTATGCCATGTGACAATGGAAACTCCACTATCAGGAAGAATAATAAAGGAAAAGTTTTAACTACAATAGCTCACTGGGGGCTAGATTCATTGATTTATATTTTTTGTAGCATAATTCATGTATTAGCTAAACTGTGATGGCAAGCCACACAACCCAAGGAATTTGGTTACTTTGCGCATAATCGGTGGGCCTTAATTCTTAATTACAGATCTATGTTGGTCCCTCTGCTGCTTCCCTTCCTCTTTCAGAGCACAGACTGGCCCATGTTCCCTTTAGGAATAAGTAGTATTTAGTTTTCTTTTTGTTATTCGTCATGTTACCTCGAGTCTTCTCTAGTTCCCTCCTGCCAGTTCCTGTTCTGAATACAGCATTATTATTTTTCTCTAGGCTTTCCTACAGCTTTCAGCTCTCTGCTGTCTGTGAGTTTCACAAAAAATAATGGATTTCACTTCACAGCAGGCCAACCGATGAGATATGGCATTAACCTGACACCACAGGTGGGGCGTGTGGCAGGCCAGAAATGATTGCTGAATTTGAGTGCCCAGTTTCTGCTAGTTAGAGTTTGACTTTGCACGGCACAGAGACATATTTTATGTGATAGTTGTCTGTGAGTGCTCAGCACTTCTGCAGCTCAGAGACTCCACAGTATCTGGTCAGGGACCCAGAAAATGAAGCTGTACGATTTATAACTGTGAGAGAAGGAGCTGGTTTAAATTGCTTGCCTAGCTTTGCATAGGAGCTGAACAGCAGAAATACAACCAGGTCTCAAGGACAGTGGTGAAACTTTCCGCTTTCTTCTGGTAAGCCCTAGGAGCAGATTTAGTGGGAGAATCTGTGAGCTGTAACCACCTTCCCCAGTGTGACACCTGCGCTCCAGGTCATACCTGGAGAATGGCCATGCTGCAGTGCATCTCATTACTACCCCAAATCCTCTTTTTTTTTTTTTTTTTGGTTGTTATTATAAGCCACGGAGCTTTTGAAGTCCATATTCTCAGCCTTCCTTTGTTATATCCTCTGATCTATCATTGGTGCCATCCAGGAGGGAGTAGTATATGATCATGCTATTAAAGATAATGACTATGCAAAAAGGGTTTTTTGCATAGGCATTATACAAGACTAGAGAGGCAATTTGATCCCGGCACTTCCTCTCATCTGATTGCAATGGCAAGATTCTTTTAACACATTTTGAGGTGTGTAATTTCCCATATTAAAAAAAAGAAACACCAGAACTAGACTGCCAAAAGAGACATTTCATTAGGGAGGATCACAATGACTCCCAGGAGAGCCAGGGGGCTGGAGTCTGTGTTGGCCACTCAAACCTCTTGTTACTTCAGTTAATAGAGTAGCAACATTAGTAATCACTGGTTACCAGTGTCTTGCTGAAAACACTGAGGCTTGTTTTCTATGAGACAGGCTGGACAACTTGTTAGTGTTAGTATTTCAGGGCAGCAGGGAATGGGGAGAGCCCCAGAACTATGCTTTCTTCTCCTGGTTCAGGAGAACAGGTTGTTGTCCTACTTTTCTAGATGCAACCACTTTACTGTGCCTATCCAAACAAGACCAGGACAGGAACATTTAACTACTCTTAACCTCTTTGTCTAGCCACATCCGGTTTCCTTCAGGTTACTCTGTTGCTGGGAAAGGCCCAGCTTTCTTGGTCTGCCATCTTCAGTCCTTCTTTGGATCTTCACAGTTTTGATAGTCTTCCCCAGACATACCTAATTCAAGGTACCCTTTCTCAGTGGCTGAGAATGCCAAACAAACGTCAGGCTGCCCTTAGGTTGCCAGTCTGTTCTTCAGTTTAGTTTTCCTCACTGGCTTCTATATTGTCCCTTTTCTTCCCCAACTTTCCCCAACTCAGAGGCCTATTTCCTTAATTTCCACCAGGGAGGTTGAAAGCAGGGGTAACTTTCCTCTCTCATTCTGAGCAACCCAAAATGACTGGGAATAGCTTGTAGTTAGCCAGAGCAGCAACTCCATGTCACATCTCTTTAGCTCGAACCAGAAACATCGGTGTTTTGGATGTAAGTTCCAGGAATTACTGAGGTCTCAGGGTTGTCCACTGTTCCTGTGTGACCTGCAATTTTCCAATGGTTCTAATAGTTCCTTGGTGTAGGGTTGTACAGAAGTTATAAAGGTTGTATTTCAGGGCCAAGCTGCATCTTAATGCCAAAATTCAAGTATCTTTTCCAGATCATAAAGGTATTAACATTTGGAAAAAAGGTGTTGTCACAGAGTTTTAACATGGACAAGGCAGGTATTTTTCCATGGTCTTGTTCTTGGAAATAGCTGAGCTGCTTTGGCTGAAATTTTCAAAGAAGAGTTTTCAAGTTCAGACGGGTGTCTGACATGTCAGAGTTCAGCCTAGTCATCTGAAGTTTTGCAACACTGCGAGCTTAAAATGGGAAGAATCAAGTAATCTCAGTAATTGTTGGTGTTACCATCAATGACTATGAAACTCACATGCATTGTGCCTAATTCACCTTCTAGTTTTATGATGATCTAAATCCACAGAGATACAAGATGATGGAAACTGTGAGATATGCATGATAACTGATAGGCAGGGATATCAGCCAATGATGACAGATTATATTTATGCAAAAATGTTCATTAATAAGAATGTCTGCTTACAAAACTCATAGAGTTGTTTGCTTGAATCCCATAAACACTTTCAGGTCTTTTTAAAACTAGAATAGCCTTTACAGTTGTAAACTTCAGCAGTCATCCCAGAGCTAGGAAAATCTACTGTCATACCTGTAAATAGTGATGCTATTTGTTTCCTGAATAAGTAGTTTGGTAAGAAAGAAAACTGTAAAGCTAGTAATGGATTTTTCCTCATTTTAATCTTAATCACGCTATAGTCAACACTACTTAAAATTGTGATGAAAACTTTTTTTACAGGTTGAAAGACCTGTAAAAACATTCACCTATTAAAACACCTTCTCTACAGTGTCTTTCAGGGCAGACTTTCTGAAGGTATTTGCAGAACTTTACATACCCATTGACTACCTTTGTATGCTGGCAGCATTTTGCATTACCATTCATCTAGAAATTTAATTGCCTTTGATCATGACTACTTAGGACTCAGAATCACAGTGAAATGATGGTAATCTAACAAACCACCATGCACCAGTTAAGCAGCAATAATGGCTCATATCTATGGCCTTAGTCAGTGGCAAATATGAGGACTTTTCCCACTGAAAGATAATGTGCCTTGCAGCAGGCTTGGGATCATGAACCTGTGGGACATTGCCCATTATTTTGATTTGGCTGATTTTAAGAGGCTTTTTAAACTGAATTACCTTGTGAATCTGAGCCCTTGCTTACTTGTAGTCCTCGATACAATGCGGTTTTAAAAGCCTTTAAAATGTAGCTCCAAAAGATAGGCTGTATATGAGAAATTAGCTTCACGTGAGAACTTTGGAAAATCCTAAATAATGTCTCTGAAATTATGGGTATCTGATCTATCTCTCTGTAGATGAAAAAAATTCTGCTAATGACTTTGACCTTCTGCTGACAGGTTTTTCTGTTGACTTGAATATTGTGGGAGTGGCAGCATAGCTAAAGATGGAAATTCCCACCCATTTTTCCACCATCTCTCCCAGTAGACCAACAGATGTTCCTCATTAACTTTTAGCAGATAGATTTCTTACTGATAACTCAGGTTATTTTTTTATTACATGGAGGAAGCTGGGAAGTGCCTTGCTATGAGCACAGCTTTTAAAACACATTTCCATATCCCAGGATCTTTCGTAGTATTTCTAAAAAAATGCTGTGATTTCAAAGCACAATGATAAGACTTGATGGTTCAGTCTTCAACAGTGTATTGAAGTTCTAATATTAAACAAAGAATAGTAAGTAGTTTCTTGATTAGCCAAATTTGCATGTGTCTGAACCTCTCCTTTGTCTTCTTAACTGTAAGGGGCCCTGAAATATCCCTTGCAATATTATTTGAAATTTTCATGTACTGAGGACTTTACAAATTAAATTTTGTTGGCTCATGTGTTCCTGTAGTCATATCAGAAGGGTGCTGCCACTGGAGAATTCTTTTTGATTGAAAGCGGTCCTGCACAGTCTTCTCAGCGTGTCCCTGATCCCAGCTGGGACTTAGCAGATTCTGGCAATTTTCTTGGCAATGAAAATGTTTCTTAACCAAAAATTGAATTTTGAAGTAAATAACTAAAAACATTTTCTCCTGAAATCTTTCATGAAGCCACACAATTTTGTAATAAAATATAATGTTTTCTGTCTCCATTAGTGGTGGATCACAGTGAAGACCTTCCTGTAAAGGAAAAGCTGCTGTCTCGCTTATTGTAAGTTTTTAGCTTGTTTATTGTTTAAGTCATCCGTCTCATCTCCTACATATAAAGAATCCTGATGGTATTGGGGCTTCTGTGTCTTATGGAGACACATAAACTATTAACACCAATGCTTACCTTTAGCTTCCTGAGCTGTATATTTTCACAGTACCAACAGACATACCATCAGCTGGTGGCAGTTTAAATTACATTCAGGGTAACAGAGTCAATGCTTCGGCCAATTATTAAAATTGCACTATTGACAAATGGCCAAAGAAGCTGTAATGTTTGATGTGTAATTGCTGTCCAAACCATGGTAAATGAGAAATTATAGTGAACCCCCTATTAAAATACAAAAGCATGTATGCATGAGAACACACCACTACAAGTTCTCAATGTGAGGGTGGGTGAAGACATGACTGATCTTTGCCTGCATGTACATAATTGTCTGTGCATGTACACAATAAACATTACAAGTGAGTTTGAGCCCACCTATGACCAAGTGTGCATGAGTGTGCATGTTCCTCAGCTAGACAAGGGTCATGTCAATGGCCGGTCCAGCGTTTAATCAAAGTGACAGTCCCATCTAACATGAGCTAGGTTTCTCATCACTGTGTGGAAGCACCCTGTAGCAAAGCAGAGCTGTGTCAGAAAAAACTTGGTGTGTGTTCACTCAGATAAGCCTTGTCCTTGTCATACCACATTCTCCTCCTTTGAACATGTCTCTGTAGGTTAGATGCTTTCCATGCTGAGGACTGCCAACAGGAGGCTTGTCTGGTGTCCAGCATAGATGGCCATACTCTCCTCTGGTCCCTAGGTAGTCACATAGCAAGGATAAGTAATAACAACCTGTAGCTAGCACAGTTAAGAGGCCTAGTCCTACACTTTGGTCTTAGTGGAATGAGGCTCAAGTCTACTGGCATATGGCTACTCATTATCATCTGTTAGACAAGGGAAAACTTTCATCAAGAAGCTCATAAATCCATCCTTTTCCCCAGATTTCTCATCCCACGATAGCTCCCTGCCTTCCAAGACCTGTGAGAAAGCAATTTGCTGAAAGGCAAGTGTCTGTGGAGATGTGGGATCGTTTAGTGCTGGTTACCACCTCGGGCGTTCTGGAAAGGCTCTGCTGCATGAGGTGCCTTTCAGAGATCTGAATATGTACTAAACGAGCCCTGCATCTCTGCCTCGTAGCTCTGGGAATGTTAGGCAGGTAATTAAGAAATCACACGGCACAGGTGTGCCAGGTGAAGTTTGGTAGCTTGCGTTTGATCTAAATTGAGATGCTCTGGGGATTTAACTTCTTACACAAAAAGGGCATAAATAAATAATCAGGTTGTTTTTTTTTTTAAGGTTGGAACATGCAGGCTATAAAATTTTGTCTTGGATTTACACAAGTAGGCAATGCTAGAAGACTGTTTAAGGCTAGGACTTTGTTTTAAATGGGGGTGTTGTTTTTATTAACTTGGGTCTGATTATTTTTTTCACTGGGAATTTCCCCACTGATATAAACAGGAACAGTGTTTGGTTTTTGGGAACTAACTCAGGAATAGGTTATGAAAGTGTCTTTAAAAATAGACCTCAAAAAACTAACAGACCAAACCAAAACCTGGAGTATTAATTATAGCAAAGGAATCACTCAGGGCATTTCTTTTTAATATTCATAATTGAAAATGAGACGGCTTTAAACTAAGTCCTTCTGCGTACCTCACTCTCGTTGCAGCATTACTTCATAGCTGGAAGCCAAGAAACAGGCTGACAATTCTTAAATAATTCTAAGCCCACACAATAGCCTCTTGCCACAAGGTTTTGGCATGGTGCCTGTTTTGCTACCATGTAGGTGGGGTGAGATTGGGATAAACAAGAACACAACTGCCCACTTTTGATTTTTCATCTTCACTTAAGTTCAGTCTTGCACGGATAGTTTCTATAAGTTTGACATGTTTTGATGCCTCTCTTTCTTATATGATTCCCTGATAAACCTGGGACAGAAAGCATGTGAAAAAGGGTCATCTTGTATTTTAGAGTTTGAATAAGAAAAGCAAATGCCAGGAAATAAGACTAATGCTCTGAACAGTTTAGCCTGGTTGTTTGGTCTTCTGAAGTAGGAAAGCTTTCATATACTTTCTCCAAACAAATTGGGTGGCTATCTCTGATCTATCAGAGTGCCCTGAAATTACTTCTTTTGATACCTTGGGGAAGAAAGATAGTGCAGGTGATGTCATAGGGCTCCTTCCAGCCCTGCTGCGTGATGCCGACTCCTCTCCTTCAGAAAGCTAAATGCGGGGGAGGTCATACGCAGCGTGGGTCTGTGGAAGGGTGCTGATACAAACCAATAGTGAAAGCAAGAGTGGCACTCTTGCAACACTACAAATATGCTATAGTCAATTTTCAAATGTTAATCTTATGCTTGCTTTAAAAATAAGCAGGAGACCAATTCACATTATGAGTTGAAACATCTTTTCAGTGAGACTATGGTAGTGGGTGTGATTTACATCCTGAAGTACAGTGCTGTGGCAAAGCTGAGATTGGAGGGTACCTGTGTAGTACATGGTTTTAGAGAAACGCCTAAGTCTGATGGAAATAGGAATGGAGGGAAGAGTTGGTCTGGAACTCTGAAATCCAGAGCTCAGTATAGACACTGATTTTGCAAAGCCTGCATTCCGGTTTGGGTCAGATAAAGATTAAAACTGAAGTAGCAGAGAACTTCTCCAGAACCATTCTTTGTTACTTTTGGTAAGGTTTGGATCACTCACTTCATGAATAAAACGTGAAGTTCTTCATGATGTAGTGTTCAGAGGAGAGAATTCATCCCCATACAATATTATCTTACAGCTGGTTGATTTGTTTTTTTTCTGAAATGTCCTCTACTGTCACTTGTTAGGTTTAGCATAGGAAGAAAGTTGTTCTGCAACTTTTTCTCTTAGGAAGTCTGGACCGTTAACAGGAGTTTCTTTCATCTCACTCATTCCATCACTTCCTCTTCTCAGTCTTTGTCTAAAATCTGGAGACCAAAAATCAACTATTTTAATTTAAAAGAACTTCAAAACATTACCTCCTTCTAAAAGTTAAAAACCCCGATTCCACCACACCCCCCCCCCCCCACACACGTAGCGA
>NW_010248648.1:19542-20911 GCF_000690775.1 Eurypyga helias
CCAATATTCTGTAGAGAGGAAGTCTTTTTTTCACTACTAGCTGTAGTGAAGGGAAATTCTGCCCCTTCATATTATCTTTTCCTTCAGTTAGCAGGGTACAGAATGTGCCTTTCTTCCTTTTTCACTACTCACCAATATTTCCCACATCCCTTTCCCCCCAATTACGTGATGAGTAAATTAAAATGAAAGGGGAGCTTATTTTCAGCTAAACACCTTGAGTTTGGATTTCTCCCCAGCTGGTGTTTGTCCCCCCCGAGCTGTTGGATTTCTCACGAGAACAAAGATATTCTGGTGTTTTGACTTTAAGGAGATCTGGAATATCAATGATAACATGGGAGTAATGGGAAAATCTGGGCTGTGAGTAAACTCAGCCTGTACCTCACTGCTGTCCCAGGCATGAGTCCCTCCCGTGGTGTTGCAGCGGGTTGTGCACCTAACACATTGCTTCTGGTCTCATAAGGGCATTGAAGCCATTCCCAGCTGTGAAGACAACACTTTTGTTCTTTCAGAGCTCAAGGGATGCTTTCTTTAAGCAATAATTGATGATTTCAATAAAAATTTCTTCTCCTATCTAGTGAAAACCAGAACGGCTTCTCACCAGAAGGTGTGAATCTGGTGAAACCACTTAGAGGACCTCAGTAAAAATGAGTTGGGCCACAGTAAAAAATGAATCTGACACATCTGAGAGTGTTAGAAGCATATTTAGACAGATGGTGTGCTGCCCACTCTACCCTGTCTCTTCCCATGATGTGGGTTGGGGCAAGGCAAAGTGGCTTGGACTGAAGCTGCAGGGAGTAGCTGCACTTTGTCTAATAAAGGCTCTTACCCAAGTTGTCTAATTGATGAGCTACAAAGCCCCTAGGTAGGCTGAAGCCTGGGCATACCGACCTGAAAGATGACTCCCACCAGAAGACATGTGGTTACTCATTGCCTCCTTCTCATGTTAAGGCTGGTTGAGTGCCTTTCTCTTCACAGAAAAGGTTAAAGCATTCACTTACATGTACTGAAATGATGTGTATTGCAATTGGACCACTCATAAAAATGAGCAATCAGTGAGTTTAGCCTTATAGCCCCTTTCAGGGAGAAATGCAGGCACAGGTGACCCTGCCCCATTGGTAGCATGCACCGGGTTCCAAGAGTCCATTAATTAGTGCCATGGATGATGGACTCACAGAAACAACAGAATCCAAGTCAATCACTGCTTTCACCATGTAGCCCAGAGTGTGGAGCCAGATACCATCTTTGGATCAGACTCATGCCAAGATCCTTCATCATGCCATGTCAGTCTGTTGCTGCATTGGCAGAATATTAATTGCCAGGGAAATTCCATTTCTTGTCCTGCTTAAACTGTGATGGTCCAAACCCTGCT
>NW_010248648.1:20923-30693 GCF_000690775.1 Eurypyga helias
GGTTTCAATAGACTTGTGATTTCTTACATCAGTATTATGCTCAGCAGTTGGAGGTAATTATAGTCCCATTTTACAGATAACTAATTGAATCTCAAAGAGCTTATATGACTTAGAGCCTCCATTGCAGCACTAATCCAAGGCACTCTAAAAATCAAAATGCTCTTTCAAGGATTGCATAGGCTGGATTTCAGTTTAGAACTCATTGAGCTTTCATAGCTGTAAGTATATGAAATGAAGAGGCTGACAATAGGATCTATGGTTAACATTTACATGCATATATGCATGTTACTAGGTTAGCAGGCATGTTTGTAAAATATTTGTGCAGTAAGAAACATTAAAGAAAACCATATAATTATTTAAAAAATGCAAACAATTGATCTTTTGATGTTTTCATACATAGCTGGGTTTTTACTTTTAAGTAGGTACTATCATTAGTGTGCTTCTTTTGTTTATTACCTGGGCAAATTTGCCATTTGATAAAACAAACAAACAACCCCCAAAAATACCAAATAAAAAACATAACAAGTATGTTGCTGACTTATAGCCAGATCTCCCCCAGGTAAAAAGCTTATTTTCTTCTGTTTTGAAAATTAAATCTTAATCTAATTAGAACTTGGAGGGAAATAGTTGTGATATGTTTTCTGTAGGTAAAATGACTTGCTTAATGTGCTTTGTTTATGTTAGTGATTTTACAGTAAGTAATAAAATTTATTAGGGGTATTATCCATTTATAGAATCTGTTTGACAATGGCTTTTTAATGAAGTATAAGCTTCTCTGGACATAGGTTAATAAAACACAGTATTACAATAACACAGGCTTTGTCGATAGGTCTCTGAAACATGGGAACATAAATTGATCTCAGTCCAGCTATATATGGCTATTGATTTTGATTGCAGACCAAGTATTGTGTCTTGTATTTATTTGTTTATACACTGTAATTTTCCTGCTTTCTCCACCAAAACATTTCTCTTGTCCCATCACTTTCTGGGGTACAGGGGCATGCTCGGAGTTGTACCCAAGAGCACTCTCGTTCTGTGGACTCCTGCTTCTAGCGTCCAAATCTCAACAGCCTGACAACTCAGCACTATGAAAGTTCTAATACACAAGGCAGGTGAAGAGTTCAGAGATAAAAGCTTATATTTGGAATTACACCCAGAAAGAGATTGAAAGCAGGTGCAGGGTCCTAAGGGCCAAAACAGAGTAGACCTTGGTAATCCAGATGGAAGAAGCCAAGGCACAAATGGCAGTGGTAAGGATCTGCAACTCACGTGAGAGGTCATCATTTCTTGGTCATTAGTGGATGGGATGGAAAGAGAGTGCAAGGCTTAGCATGCTTGTTTGGCCTCCCAGACACTGTTACGACTTCCATATGATTACAGTTTTGTGAACTTGGAGTGACAGAAGAGGGACAACTGTTGGGAAAAGGCCACTTGGCATGTGGAATTTGATTTGTTTCCCTGCCCATAAACAAACCTTTGTACAGACACTGAAGAGGGGAACACTGCTGATGTATGACACTCTAGTCTCTCTGGATACTGAGCCAGATGCTGAAGAGATAAATAGCTCTTCCAAGCCTGCTACACCAAAAGCTGCAGGTATTCCTATATCCCCTATTGTCTGTGTGGTTTGTTTGCTGAAGACAGTTGTGCATAGACCATAAATGTCAGGACAAGCCATACCCTTAAACCAGACAGCTGGTTTAGATGACCTCTAGACATATCTGCAAGTACTCTCAAACATTTTGGAGTATGTCATTCTATTAGACTACTGTTTATTGGCTACCTTTTGTAATTCTTATATAACCTATAATAAACTAGTGGTCTGGACTGTGTGCTGAAACAATAGAAAGGGACAATAGACAATATCATATCCTGCAGCAAAACACTCCTACCTAGTATGGCAGGTCTGAAAAGCATTATGCAGCCCTTTCCATGTTGGGATTGGGAGTGTGGCAAGGAGTTTTCTGCAGCTGTTAGGTGGAGTGCTATATCTTATGGAGAACTATTAGATATATATAAAAAAAGTGTCAGCCGCTGGGCGTTTGTTAGATTAATGTCCTCTCCTTAACATGAATGCATAGAAGGTAGACCATGTGATTATGCAGGTATGGTAATTATCCTTCAAAGAGTTGGAAGGCTTTGACGTAACCCCTGTGTCCCAAATGTGCTGGTTCGAGCACTCGCTAGAGGGAAGAATAGGGACTTGAATCTGCAAGCCTTTCCCATGTGACAATCTGGTATTGTGCCTTATAAAATCTGGCAAAATTGTATGTGATGGTAACCTTTATAAGAACTAAATGACTTAGCAGGGTTTGGGTTTTTTTCCTGATAAATAAATTCTCTGATGTGCTGTTCTGACATGCAGAGACATGCATGAACTATTGTAAGTACTGCAATTCATAACTGCTTTACAACAGGCCACAACAAGCTAGCATCATCTTTTAAGCATTTAAATTCTTTTTTTTTTATACATCTTTACAACATGTTACAATACATCTTATAATAAAACAATTTCTGTGCTGCATATTAATTATTAGTGTCCAGTAGTTTGTCACAGTGCAGTGCACTTGTCTGGAAATGTGAGGCCTGAATCGGCCTCACACCAGCTCACCAGTGAAGGATAGCCCATATTCATGGATGTCCATTCCAGAGCTCTCAGAAAAGGACAACAGACATCCAGCACCCAATAATCCTGCAGTTCTTGTTATTTTGGTTGACCAGATGTCCGGTCTGCATTTACTACACCATCAGCATTTTAACTTGTATTATTTTTGCATTGTTTTGAGTTGATGTTCTTGCCAAGAAAGGAGTCATCCGAATCACTAGAGATGATTAGAGACACAGTTGGTGTTTTTTTTTAAAATCCTCATATCCAACATGGAATATAAGTTGATGGATGATGATTAGTTCATGCCTAGGTCTTTTGAGGGAGAATTCTCATGTGCTTTGGGTTATAAAGGCCTTCAAATATTTTCCATCAGAGGAAGCTATTAAGACTCTGAGGGCACTCGCTGGCCCTGCCCAGCCTCTACCCGCCCTGTCCATGGCCTGGGAGCCCCCTTTCAGCCCAGCCTGGGGCTCTCAGATCATGTCCAACAATGCCATAGCACTGCGAGTCTCCAGCTCTTTCTCTGGCCAGGTCTCCTGCTCCTGGCTGCATGCACTTGGATGACCCTTGGCCCTGGTCCATGGCTTGGTGTGTTGGGAGCTGCCAATGGACCCCATTACGAACCCCTGGCTCTTCCCACCACATCAGCCCTGATCGGACTGCACCTCTGAGGAGGACTGGGACTGCGCTGGGTCCTGTTCAACTCTCCAGCCTCAACAGTGCAGAAGCATCCAGATTTTATGGTATTTTCTCTAAAAACTAGAATAGAAAGAAAGCACAGTGCTGAAGTGCAGTCAGTAATGTTAGACTTGTTTTCCAAGCTTTGCAGGGTGACAGGCAGCTATCTTCCCCTCCTCACCCCTCAGCCAAGTCTGTGCCTCCTTTGCGTACTTTTAGGTCTACCTTGTATTACTAGCCGCGCTGAGGCTCATCATATATTTTTTGTGTGATTCAAGTGGAGATTTGCCAAGAGCAAACATTAATTTTAGTTTCTAATCATCAATAAGAACTGGTGTGTCGGTACACCTATGAATCAGTTGATCTGGGTTCTTATCCAATAAGGGTATGGTTTTTAGTATGAAGTCATACCAAACCGAGTCACCCTTATTTTCCCCTCTGTTCAGAAATCCTTGCCACCTGCCGGCAGACAAGGTCCAATCCCTTTGTACAGTGGAGCTACAGTGAACTAATGTTAATGTCAAACTTTGCTGTATACACCCAAAGAGAAAAATATTAAATTTTCAAGATCAATGAAGTTCATCTACTTTCATGATGCATTGTTCTTGCTAACAGTGATGTACGGGAAGCACCTGAGAGTCAATCTGGAAACTTCTTTGGCCAGGACACAACAATATCTTGGTTGTTGCTGCGTGGTCTGGCAGCTGTTGCTGCTAATCTGGTTATCAGGGCCTGCAGGTGTATCCGTATTTACACAACTGGCTTCTAAGGACCTACATTTATCAAGTTGTGATTTATACTCTACAGATTGCTTGGGTTTTTAATTTTTTTTTTATTGAACACTGAGGATAAGACAGAATAAGGGAAGCTTGGTCTTGTTTTCATGTAGGTTCAAGGTTTATTAAATTCCCCTGCATCAGTTTACCTTCCTAGATGTCTTCCTGTCTTTGCTGAGATGAGTCACTGTGGAAAGTCAGCGGCAGCAAGGTTTAGGTACCACGCACAGCTGTATGATACATCGGAGCGCAGTGCAGCATTGGGTCCATGCCATGTCTCACTGCTGGATGCTGAGAGAGAGGATCTGTTATTTGGGTGCAATAACCTATGAATATGGATCTCTTGCCTTCATGACCTGACATGGTATCTCCTCCTGGCATTGCACTGAGCTGGTATGGGGATTGCTGCTGCCAGAATAGACATGCCCACTGCAGTCCCATCAGGTTGTATCCAGATAGGTGAACTTTCTGGCTTTCATTCCATGCTTTGCTATCCTAGATCATAAGGAAGGCAAGGGTGGGTCTGGCAGACAGTGCCTCAAGCAATAGCTTATTTGAGAAGTCTGCAGGGTACACAAATGAATGCTCACCTCTTGTGTTATACTGCGATAAGGAATAAAGTTACTGCATGCCATTTCAAATGCCCTTAAGTTTTCAGTAGGAAAGTGACTCTCGAGACTGTATTTTGGGCTTACCAGGTATAACTCTGTCAGCCCCATCAACTATGAACTCTTTTTCCTCCTCCCTCTGAAGACATCCTACTTCAACTGTAAAGTCAGAGGTGAGGTCCTGGTTCAGGCAAAACTTCCACTGATTTTGTTAGGTACCTGCCTAATGAATCACTTGAGCTAATGACTGGTTTTCCAGGAGAAATGGTGCTTCTTGGAATGACATGTCCATTCTAAGAGATAGTTACATGTGTAATGTGAAATTATTGTCTAAAGATATTGTTCTTGGTGAATTTTTGTAAGATTCTTTTTTGGTTTTGATGATAACCTCCATTGCCCTGTGATACAACCAAATGTTTCTTGGCAGCTAGCTGTCTTTCATGTGAGGAAGATAATATTTTTATTCATCTTATTTTAGGTTACCTATAGACATTTTGATGGGAGTCTATATTCACAGCCATGATTTGCAGAGGAATGAGACTTTTAGTTCTCACTAGACCTCTGAAGGGTCCTCTTTTTCTTTGCCTTCTTGAATCTGTCACTGAAGACCCTTTGACTCTGGCAATCAAGCAGACCATTAATAGTGACTCTTCCAAAAATAAATGCTCATAAAAATGAACTAACAATAGCCAAGCACCATCAAGCAGAAATATTGCACTGGGTGCTGAATCCATCCTTTTCTGCTGTTCTTGGAATTTTGTTTAAATCAGAAATTCTGTCAGTAATTATTCACTTCCATAATCTTCCAATTTATACACAGCTGCACTTTTTAGATGTAAAGAGAACTATTGATTATTTCAGCAATGGAACAAATCCTGTTATCTTGCTTGTGGTTTCTGATGAAGTTCCCAGGTCCAGCACACTGAAGATCTCAGAACAACTTTGTGGCTGCTTAGTGAGATAGGAAAACATGCCCTTCTTGAACTCTTTGTCAAAAATGCAGCTACCTGGAGCTTGGTGCTCATGGAACACCATCCTCTGCATCAGATGGGACTGCTTGTACGAGTTCTCTAGTTGCTACTTAGTCTTCCTCTTGATGATGGCCCTGATTAACCAGTTTCCTGCAGTGTGAAGATCAGTAATGGGGAAAAACAGAGGACTATTTAGTAAAAGAATTTTCCTCAGAACATCTTTTGATGACCACATTGATTTCTGTGTTGTAACTGGTAAAATGATTAGGAGGTGGATTTTTCAAGGCAGAGGCAGCCTTGCCATCTGTCATTCTGTAGTGCTGGGAGCGTGTCATGGTATGACAACATGACACAGTGTGGCAACATGGTGCATCTGCAGGGGCAATACACTGAGAAGTATTTCTGCACAGGTTACAAGAATTATTTGATGATGAACTATTTGGGATATGATTTTGCCTAAGTCATTCCTCCTTGCGCTGTGTCTCTGTTCCAGGACAATGACTGTCACTTAGCAGGGAATTACCGTGAGCCAGAGGAGTAGAAAACATGCTGGGCTGTATGTGGACAGCCTTAATTCAACTTGAATCCCTGGGCCTAGGGAGTAGCTGGTGCCAGGCACCTCTGAAGGTCTGTGAAGAAGTGACCTGGAAGACCTACTGAGAATTGATGGAAGACCTACTGAGAACTGAAGGATCTGCAGGCATGGGGAAGCAGTAGGTGGGGGATTTATTCGAATGAGGCTGTCTTAACAGGAGCCCAAGTAGATACTGAGTTTTACAAACCTCTACTGATTCCGCTCCATGTGTGCACAGCACATACTCTGAATTGTTGCAAAGTACTTTTTGCACTGACGTTGGAAAGACAAATAGGGACAGATCATTGCATTCATTTATGTGTGTGGATAGACTGCTACTCCCTAGCACCATTGAAATGCCTGTAAAAAAAACATAAATCATGTAATGACAAATGTACACAAAAAGGGAGAAAACCCCAGGTAATATTTTATTGTGCTGTTGAGCCCCATTTCCGCAGCAGAGTTCCCTCTTTCAGCTGAAATGGGCCATTACTATATTACACTGCAAACTCTACAGAATTTGAAGGCAAAATAAAGGGACATTGTCATCGTATTGTCCTTCGCTAACAAAAGTTACCTCCACTGTTTAAATAATATCCTTGGTCTTTGGCTCCATGCATTATTTAATAATCTTGGAAACTTCTGTGACCTTTAAGCAATAGTAAACTGTGATTGCTTTACAAATAGGTCAATGTTTATATAATAGTTGTGTCTTTGGAGGTACAAAAATATTCATCAGAATGCTTTTGACTGACTTCCCCCACCCTTCATTTCTTTGGCAGTTTTCCCGCAGCATTGTCCTCTGTTAAACATTATTCCACTTCAAGGGTATTTGCAGGACTAGGAAGCAGTCAGTATATTATGGTCCTTGAAAATACAGGGTGGGGGAGGTTGTATGTCTCTGACACACACACTCACACATGCACACACACACACATATGCCATGAGTAGCTGTGACTGGTGGTAGAAAGTATGTGTTAAAAAAGTCAGTAAAATGATTGTGTATCTCATGTGCTAAGCGCCTCGGTGTAGATATGTTGGTTTTATTCCTGGTTAACGTGCACCCTGGCTTAGGGGGATGATAAACTGGTATTTGCTGTTTGAAGGGCATACTTGAAAGCAAGGAACTGAGTTTGAACTTCTGGTTTTATTGTTAGCAGGTTGGTTGCAGGGCCAGTTAAGCAAACATGTGGGCTCCTGCATGCTCCTTAGCAATACTTAAAGGGAAAGTTGTATTGACACATTCTCTGTTACTTAAGTTTGAATTAGGGTGATCATAAAATTCAGAAGTGGCCTCAAACAAGAATATTGAAGAATGCAATAGCTTTGTTCCATGGCATTTTATATGAAAGTGTCTGGAGTTTCACCATCGACTTCTTAATGTTAAATGTTATGGTAATATCTATTTCACACTGAAAAGTGTGCCCCAGCATAGCTGCATTTGAATAATGAAATATCAGTTTCACTTAAAAACTCCAGATTTTTTCACTGCAATATACATACACAAATATAAACACATAAATATGTATTACCATTATATATACTGCTTTGAGGAATGCAAACCAGAAAACAGCTCCAAGTTTTTAAATGTAATTGTAAATATTCTGCCTGGTTTTGCCTCTCTTACAGTGCACAATCATGTTTGTCAACACACTTATTCCACTCAAAAAATTTTACCGTACCACCTGCTAGCAAAATTCAAATCCTGCTTCTTAAAGAGAAATCAGACATGAAGCATCAACATTTATTATGTAAAAAATTCTTCAGATGCAGCTGATACTGGGCTTCAAATCCTACCTCCTTCTTAAGCATCAAATGAAGACAAAAGATAAGAAGATCATTTTGATAACCGTTTTCAAGAAAGCAACTAGAAAATTTTGGTTTCTGGACCAGTCCATAAATCCATATATTGACCATAATTTTGTGTGGAATTGTCTGTCAGACATCTCTAGATTAAGAGCTGAAACCCATTTTGTGCCCGACTGGTGTGTACTATAGTATATCTCAGGTCAAGGTCTGGTTTAACAATGAGAAAATCTTTCTGGTTTGGGGGGTTACATAGATACACTAGGCACATTTGAACTAAAGCATCGTTATCTGTTGGCTGTTTTTTTTTTTTTCAAAGGCGGAAGCTCTCAACACTTTCAACTTGAAACACGGTAGAAGGAGCCATTGGCTTTTTGGTGCCATCTTTGAGTTGGATCTCAAGGATAAATTCCTGCCCTCTGCTTGGCTCACACCATTATTAATACTCTAACTGGGACACGCTCTAAAGTCGTTCTGACTCAATACTTCTCCACTAATTACTTAGTAATCCTTTATCCGAGAATACTGCCAGGTTACAACAGATACTGATAACTCCTAAGTATTTATTGCATTCAGTAAATTGTGGCTTCAAAGAATCTCCCTGGTAGGGAAGAACAGACTTTTTAATTATTTCCAGTGTTAAAGCTGTGAAAGAAAACTTATAAGGATTTTCTTAAAACTTTTTTTTTCCCTTTGGAAAATGATCAGCTTTTAAAAAATTATCTTTAATTTTTAATTTTTGGAATAAAGGTTTTGTCATACTTTCTCTTAAGTTAATGCTTTGGCTGATAGCAGACAGGAATTTTGCCTGGCAGCAAAGTAGAGCCAGCTCTTAGCTGGGAGAGTATATGCAGCAGGCAAACAAGAACAATACAGCTACTTTTGAGATGAAAGGACTTTCAGGCAATGCTATAAAAATTAGAGCCTCAGTGGTATACCATAGCCACCTGAGTGGCTGAGAGTGTCCCCTGATGAAACCATTTAGCACCGTTTTGGAAACTAAGGTCTTTGGGAGTGTAGTCCTCATTCAGAAACAAGATCCAGGTGCTGTAAAGTGCAGTGAAAGACCACCTACAAATTGTCACTTGCTTCATGATCCTGCAGCAAATTGTATGGTTATTCAGGCAAAGGTTAGGCAATAATGATCGACACCGATTAAGATCTGAAATAGTAAAAACGGAAGAAGTAACTAATGGAGGTAAGTGCTGTATTAGAGTTAAGGTTTGGGTATATTAGCACAGGAAAATTAATTAATGTATTTACTCATCATTAGCAGTGACTTCAAGCTGTAAATTATATATGTTTACAAAATATCACACTATTCTAAATATTTATTGAAGAATCAGCCAACTTGAGAGGAAAGATCTAAAAATCTTTGGTTTTCTTTGTCTTAATATTGAAAAAATAATATTTTTTTCCAGAAAGAATGCCCAAATATACAGACAATTTTATAGAACACAGAGTTTATGGTAAAAAAAAACCCTGAGAGTGAACAAAGTCAGATTTGGCAGGGAAAACAATTTTTTGCAAACAGTTGGAAATGTCCTCAAGTGTCACATTTATGATAACCCACAATCACTGAGGATATCTGCATTTACAAGGAAATAAGAAAAATAAGATAAATAATAAAGCAAAAATATCCTCTTAATGATTAGTGGTGTGCTCATTGCAACACAAATGAATTTTTTTTTTTTTTTTTTAAATAAATGAAACCTCTGTCATCCTCTTCCTCTCCTCTCTGCTAGCCTC
>NW_010248648.1:30715-43828 GCF_000690775.1 Eurypyga helias
CTATTCTTACTCCTCTGCAGTCCCCTCCATCTCTTCTCATTCTTTTTCCATGATCTTCACCCCAGTCTTCACTCTCCTCGCACATCTGTGCAGTCTTATGCCCGCTCCATGGATTACCCTTTGTCTGTGGCCACTGTGCTTAACTCTGGAGTGTTATTTTTGGTGTAAAAATGGTAACACTATGGAATTTGTTCATACTCTCTCCTTACAGCTCCTATATATCCCAGAGGTTTGAATTTATTTACCTGGACTTGTTTCCAGGACTTCTCTTTCTTAGTGCACCCTCCTGTTGACTCACGTTCCCTGACCATGCAGGGCCTGACTGGGCATTTTGTTTTTCCTTTTACTTCTAGTATTTTCCTCCTAGCTCTTTCCACATTGTTATTGCTGTCATCACCTTTTTTCCTCTTTTTTTTTTTTTTTTTTAGTATCACCAAATGCAAATTCTTTTTTATTACGTCCATCAGAAATATCATGGCAAAATTTTCCAAAACTCAGCTTTAAATCATTTAACGTCTCCTTTGCATCCTTCTACTTCCTGCCTATTCTGAATTACTTCACATATAATTTATGTTCACTTCAGGAGTCATTCATAACCAGTTGTTCCCTACCTACTAGCCCTTGTCCTGATCAGTACACAGCTTCTGTTGCTCCTAGACATCAGTCTTGAATGCCCTTCTTCAAATTCACAAGCATCAAATCAATTTTCCTTTCCTAATTTTAATTCTTGGAAGAAAATTCTTATCACTTCCTAAAAAAAAAAAAAATCAGTTTTTATTTTTAGCATCTCTACTTTTAGCATCTCTTTCTGTATGACGCTTGCAAAATAGAAGTTAGGGCACTGGTATACAGAGTGTATCAGAATCTGATAGACAGTTTAATTTTCTCTACATACTTTCATCCTTACTTCTATGGAAATGATAAATTGTGTATAGATAAAGGTAAAACTATCAATTAGTTCAGTAGATGCATCACTTCCAGCAGTGAGATTGTGTTTAATAAATATTCAACATATTATCATTATTTTTTAGTGATTCTTAACTTGATCAAATTCCTAGTGAAGCAAAGAATATTTTTCCCAGCTCACAAAAGTAATAGGGCACCTAAAACCACTGCAAAACAAGATTTCCCAACTCTCTGCATCCTGCAGGTATGCCAGCATCTTGTGAGCTCTGTATCACCCCCAAACACTGACGATAATAGTGAAAAAGTGTATTTCATTGTAAGAAAAATTTCAAGAATACTTAAATGGCATTTTTATCAAATTAACTAACGTTGAAACAGTGAGAAGACAGCTGGGAGGGTGTTTAAGGAGGGACAATATGATGTCCTCCCTTCCAAGTAACTCAAGTCACAGAATGTCCTGAAATCCGCAAACCAGTTCTGCTCTGACAACGTGCGGTGACCTTGGTGGAGAAACAATGGTTGATCAAAAGGAACTGTTGATTCATCCTCTTTAAAACCCGCATTCAGGATTCCAGGAAAATGGATGTTAGGTGAAATATCAATTATAGTTTTTCTGAGTAATGTTTTTAACGTGAAAGCTATTGCTTTTTAAACGGACTGTGATTCATACTAATAAATGAATATACCTTAAGCATTTAGTATTGAACATACAGGATTGCAGAGAACATCTCAGAACCTATTGCAACTCTTTGAGTTGCTCAGTGGTGAAAAAGGAAGTAGAAAAGCTAGTAAATGAATTGCACTATATCCTCTGCACCTTTAGCATCTGTTGAAATTGATGGGAGCTGGAGACACATACAGCATCTCACAGATCAAGGTTTTGTCACCATTATTTGGTCCCTTTCCCATTATGCAAACTATGTACCTATAAGACAATTCTTAAAGTTGCATGTGATAAAAATTAGCTCTGCATCCCATCCGAATCTTGCTAAATGTCCTATACAAGAAGTCCCTTACAAGTGAGAACCAGAGTATAGCAGGATCTCTTTGTTCTGAGGGTGAAATAACATACCAGCTGTATTTATTTCTTGCATGGCTCATGGAAAGACATGCTGCAGGTGTCTGTGATACTTGTGTTTGGCAGCAGTGAAGACTAACCTGGTGTGTCTTCTTGTGTGCTCTCATTTTTGCCCTGCCCTGTAAGAGCAGCTAGCACTGCACATTAATGATATATGTCTCGTGAACATTCTGGATTTCAAATATGTAAATGAGGGAATACTGGTCAAACGACTTCTACATGTACTGAACCTCCCCCCCCCCCCAAAATAGGGATCTCAATTGTTTTTCAGCAACAAAAGAACTGGTTGAAAAATCATTATAAATCAATGTGTTTTGTATGTGATGTCTATACATCAAGGCAATGAAACACTGGAATCAGAGAATGACATTTTTCTGACCTATATATCAGAAGACAATCACAAGAAATTGTAATGTAAAGAAACTGCCTTTTTTTTTTTTTTCCCTTCTCATATCTGTATTCCTGTAAGGTACTCTGCTGTGAAGGAAAATCAATTGTTATTATGGCTATTGAGTGCTTTTTAATAACATTCTTGTACGTGGCTTTTTGGTATATGTTATTCTAAATTAAAGCATCTTTGTAAGTATCTTATGTGGACTATCTTATAACTTAGATATGATTCAAGTTATGCTTGTAAAATCTCCATATAAAATGAATCTCCATGTGACAGGTAATTGGCTGCAGGCCTGTTTTTTGTTATTGATTTAACTTAATGCCAATGTACACAGGTGTGTTGGTGGGTTGTTCAAGCTTCCAAGGCACCCACATTTGGCAGAACAATAAATTATTGCATAATAAGATTATTTTCCCCCTTCAGTCTTGAATCTTTTCAAAAGTTGTATTTTAAACCTTTGTAGGTATGTACGTGGGTGAGAGAAAAATACCCGACAATGTTACCATGAGGCATGTTTCGATTTATTTTTTGAGGCGCTCAAGGAAACAACAACATGTAGATAAGATATCTGCAAATATATTTATATATTTGCCAGTTGAAGAAAAAAGCCCAAAACCTTTATATAAATTAGGTTGTTTCTTAGGGATTTTTATATGCTATATAAAATCTTATATTGTTGCCAGAAGAAATTGGCTATTTTAGAAAGAAATACAGCAATGAAAATATCAACTGTTCAATGTGCTTTAAATGCAGACAGCAGATGTGATTTGCCCTTGCACACAGAAATATCTGCATCACAGACATCCAACTGAGGCTTCATTTGAATACTTTGAGCAAAATCCTGGCTCTCTTGAAATTGATGGGAATTTTGCCATTAACTTCAGTTGGGCTTTGGTTTACTTCTCCGGTAATGAAATATGTGGCAAGACAGGTATCCTTGAGGAACACACAGGCTAATACTGAGAAAATGAAGAATGCCACAGCAGGTCACAGGTAATGCAAATTCTGGGGAGAGCAATAACCTTGCAGGAAAAGAAGGGGAAACATTGCTGCTGGAGTGGTTTGTACAGAGAGGTGGGAGGAGATTTCATGACAGGATGTGGGAGACTGTTCCAAGTACAGCAGGTAGCATGATTGAACGTGTAAAGTCGAGAGGAGGAGAAAACACTTACTTCTACTTTCACAACCCTGAAGAAAAGAACTAAGAATAAAGTGTTGTGTCCAAACTTTGGAAGAGTCTGAATGGCGGAAAAGCTTTTGTGATGGCTCTTCTTTCACCCAGATGTTTCTCTTGGGCTTAGTTCAAAAGAAAGGATTTCTTCAGACTTCCAGATTTGTCCACCTATCTGTGTTCCAGAGGAAAGCATAGTTAGCTGTCCTCTAATAAGGAAAAGGCCACAGCTGAGAAAGCCAGCTCAGGACAGGAGTGACAAGCTTCACCTGAATGATTCAGAGCATTGCACTCAAGTAGGCAATCCCCCTCCTGGACCAAAGGCTGTTTTTTTCATCCTGACACTGTGTTTCATAAAAATGAAATACCGTCAGCAAGTTAATATAATGGCAAAGTCCCAGCAACGGCTTTGGAAATACCATGGTTTGTTAGTGATCTCAATACCATGGTTTTCCACAGTGATCTCAAGGACTCATCCTTCTCCACAGCCTGTGTTAGTTTAGTAGAAGTGTATTAGATACTACTGGTAAATATGTACTTGGGACCTCTAATATTTGCATTATTGCAGATCTATCATATTTTGTAATGCTATATCTATCCCAGTAATTTCCTAACTGGGAAAATTTCTTGACATAAGCTGCATTTACTCCAAAGGAGCAGTTGTAGGCTGCGTACCATGTTGTGCCCTGAGATGCCTTAGGTTAAAAGTCATCAACATCATGGACAAGAAGTTGTCTGGGTCTGTAGTGTAAAGCAGATGATACACATTCACTAAAAATCCTTATGAAATTTTTATCAAAAGCTTGTTTCTCTGGATGCCCACCAGACATGATTTGAAAATTAAATAACCGTTGGGGTTTTTTTCTCTTTAGATACCTGAAGAATTTATTCTAAAGTATAAGGTGATGGATTGAAGCATAAGAAATTAAAAACTTGTCAACATAGACCTTTGTTTTAATTTAAGGAATACACAAACTGCTCAGAAATACACTCGCTTTTTCTTTGCAAAGTTTTACGTCTGAAAGATGCTGATCTGGAGAATGAGATGCTGTGCATGTATATGTCTGAAAGATGAGGATGGTGGAGGTTTGCACTCCTCCAAAGGGCTGTAGAACAAAATCAAAACGAGGTCACTGCTTTCAAATGGTTTATTAACCCTGGTAAAACAAGGCTGGGAGAAGCAGTATCATACATGGAAAATGATCCCAGATGCTGTGATAACAGTGTAGAGGCAGGTAGTGCCGTGTGTGCTACCGCAGACAGTGGGAAGACCCCTGCTTTCCCCTATGCTTTAAAAAAAATCAAAACAAAACTTATTTTCTTCAATGCACACAGGAGAATGTTTGGCATCTGCTACTGAGCAGCATTCTTGCCGTGTTTCACTATCTATCAAATGGCACGCTTGTCCTCTGCCAAGAAAAATACTTGTTCCCAATACTAATCATGCTCCCTGACTACCCTCTAGTGTATATTCTTCCAGGAGTGCTATCCATCCATGCAGCCATTTGAAAGATATTAAAATGAATACGATGAAATCTCTCATTTACTGTGCTGGCAAGAGCTGGGATATGCTCCAGAGTCAATGCACGCCGTTCCCAGGGAGAAGGGAGTGCCTTATGTCCCTCTTTATCGAATGCCCCCATCTAAATGAAGTGACGTCATTGCGAGGGCCCTGTGGGGAGCTCCAGGCAGGGCTCTGGTTTGGGAGCAGAAGATTGTCAAGGTATAAGCTGTCGGATAAATGACAAAGAAAGGGATGAAAACCAGCAGCTGGTAGACAGATCCCAGAACATCTCATGACTGCAGGCTTTAAAGGAAAAAGGAAAAGATCATTGTAAAATGCCTAATAATGCTTGAAAGGCAGTAGCTGGGAACTTGTTGAGAAGGGTTTCCTTTTCTGCTGTTTCTTTGGTGAGATTGACTCACTGTATCCGCACAGGCCCCAGTTCCTCAGAGAGGGGATGATACAACTGCAGGATGCACCCATGGTCAGATCCTTTAGGTAGCTCCTAAGACTGAGATTGTCCTCAGCCTTTGGAGTTCCTGGAAGTACTAGCAATTTGTTGCTTCAGCTGAGAAATTGCCTTGGGTTTCTCAAGAAGTAAAAGGATGGTTTTCTGATCAATATGTTGACATCTCTAACTGGAAATTAAATGTCTTAATTTGGTCCTGAGTAATCCAAAAACTGAATCCGTTTCAGGACTCTCTAAAGCTTTTGAGGTGAGCCCCTTCCTACCAATAGGTAGGTGCCCTGAGACACCACTGCGAACTGCTGATGCTGAGCAGCCATCAGAGCGCGGTTAGAAGCATCTCCACATGTTGCTGGCATGTGCTTTGCAGGCCACAGCTAAACCATCATTATGGTGAATTCTTCAGATGTTTGTTCAGACATGAGGGTGGGATTCATGTCATTTATCTTTCAACATCTACAAAGTAGATGTCTACCTCTGTGCCGATAACTCTAGGCTCTCTTTATAGTCAAGAAAGAGAGAGAGGTGTTTTTAGGGTGCAATTTGCCTGACGTGTTAAAGACATTTACTTTAGGATGACACGATTCACACCCAAGGTTCCCATGAACAGCCTGCCTAGGTTCTCACTGACTATACCAACAGCCTGGCGTGGCTAGTTTAAATGCACATGATGCACACATTTATATACCTCTGTTTAATTAGATGAGAACTACCCACCACCTTTTACAGAGCTGGCTTTGAATATAGGTGACATAGGCAATTTCTGCAGAAGTGTAGCAGACAGAAGCAGCAGTGGAGCATTCTATTTCCAAAAGGTGGAAGAGATATCTCATCATATCTCATCTATGATCATAGAATCATATAATCTTTTAGGTTGGAAAAGACCTTTAAGATCATCAAGTCCAACCTTTAACTTAAGACTGCCAAATCCACCACTAAACCATGACTCTAAGCACCTTGTCCACAAATCTCTCAAATGTCTCCAGAGATGGTGACTCAACCACCTCCCTGGGCAGCCTGTTCCAATGCCTGACAACCCTTTCAGTGAAGAAATATCCAATATCCTAATATCCAATCTGAACCTCCCCATGTACAACTTGAGGCTGTTTCGTCTTGTCCGCTCACTTGTTACTTGGGAGAAGAGACCAACCCTGCCTCTCTGCACCCGCTTTTCAGGTAGCTGTAGGGAGTGATAAGGTCTCCCTTGAGCCTCCTCTTCTCCAGGCTGAACACCCCCAGCTCCCTCAGCCGCTCCCCACAGGAATTGTGCTCCAGACCCTTCCCCAGCTCCGTTCCCTTCTCTGGACACACTTCAGCACCTCAGTGTCTTTCTTGCAGTGAGGGACCCAAAACTGAACACAGTATTCAAGGTGCAGCCTCAGCAGTGCCCAGTCCGGGAGGACAATCCCTTCCCCAGTCCTGCTGGCCACACTGTTCCTGATGCAGGTCAGGATGCCACTGGCTCTCTTGGCCATCTGGGCACACTTCTGGCTCATATTCAGCCAGCTGTCGAACAATACCCCCATCCTTTTCCACTGGTCAGCTTTTCACCACTTGTCCCCAAGCCTGTAGTGTTGAATCTTTGTTCACAGGAGGAGCCCTTGCACAGAGATGTACAAGGGCCAGTTACAGCAGCCATATCGTCATGTTCCCCATTTCTCTGCATCTCCATGGAGTGGGAGCACCAAGTCTCCTATAGCCATAGCTAATGTTCATGATAAGAACAGGGCCTGACTCCCGTCACTATGCCTTTTTCCTTCTGCCTCCTCTTTCCATCCCCTATGGGATAGGCAGATGTGAAAATAGGGGCTGCTGAGGTTGGCAGCAGCAGTGTGTACCATGGGAGAAGGATAGTTTAGGGTCACAGTAGGGTGCCTGGGCTCATAAAGAACTGAAGGAGGTGGGTGACCTTTTTGGGGATGCACTGATGTATTGGATGGAGATCCCACCCATGCCTGCTCCAGAGGCATGAAATATCCCTGTGCCCCACTGCATGTTCCCAGCCATTCTCTTCTCCTCAGAGGCTCCTAAAACCTCTCTTTTACAGCCCCCACACTCACCTTCCTCTCTTTCCAAAATGCAGCTTCCATCTCTGAGCCTGCTCTCTCCACCCTCTAACTCACCCTCAGATACATAGGTGGTTCCTTCTGGACAATTTTCCCCAAAGTCCCTCTATATTTCCCTCAAAGAGTGAGAGTTCTGGTGTATCAGATGATGCATGGTGGCATGCAGTTGTCTGCATTGGTTTTGGTTTTTATTTTCTGTATCCTATGCTTGTATTTTATACTTTTGCATGTATACTTTACAAAGTATAAAGCAGATTTTGAAAGTTTGGATGACTGTTTTTAGGGGTACACTTGATATTTATGTGTACAGTTAGATGTCCTATTGAATAAGAAATAGCCCTTGAAACAACCAAAGGACTTCAAGGGAAAACTTAGAAATTTCCTCAGGAGCTAAAAATGATGTCTAGGAAAAAGTTTCCAAAGAATTATAACTTTTATTTTTGATTTAAACTGCACCATGAAGGTTCATAATATTTAATATAGTGGTATTAATGAAGTCATAAGTAGGACTATATATATATATATGAAGAAGAAACTGATTTTATTAGCCTGATTGATGTATTGGGAAAGCAGACAAGCTTTAGGCAAAAGGTCTTTAGGTAAACAGTAACAGAGAGATTGTGACCCCAAAACTAAGTTAACGGATAGTATAAACCACATTTCTGGGAGATGGCTAGATGGATGTTTGTCAGAGGAAGTTTTTAATAGGAACAATCAATTGCTTTTGGCTCATGTCTAGACTTTTAAAGCCATGAGATGAATTAATTTTCCTGTACCTGGAAAATATTTTGCATTTTGAAAATAGTCCTGTCTGAACTGCAATAAAACCAAAAATTGCAATAAGTTTATGAGAAAATAATAAATAAATTCAATGTTGTGATTTGACAACTATGGCATATTTCAGTGCAATTTTTATTACTGATATTTTTCCTATGGATATGCTAATTTAAAAATCAAGTGGTTTGAATGCAAAAGAAAAATTATGTTAATAAAATATCAAAGAAAAAAAATCAAAATCAGAATTCTACTGAAAAAAATTCAGCTTTAAAAAGATTTCTTTTTCCAAACAAAAGAGTGAAATAAAGAAATTCATAACCCGTACTCATAGCCACCTGGAGACCCAGCACAGACATGTGTCTTCTTCTGCCAGTCTGGCTCTTGTTTATAGTCAACTCCAGATTTTCAATTATGCCACATTCCCCATGTCTGAGCTGTTGCTGCAAATCCCTTATCCTCTCCTGACCACGTCACCTTGCAGTGCCTTCTCCTGCACAACTGGACATTTCAGTTTCACCAGGATTTTTTATTGCATAAGCAGCTCCAATGAACTAGGATACCTGAACCTCTCCCCCTCTACTATTTTGCATATCTGTTTTCTAAAGCCTAAACATTTGTTGCACATACTTAGCCTATGGGGAATCAATGACTACAATTATTAGACCTTAGACATGTTGAAAGACAAAACAGTATTTTATGTTAGGCTTGAAAAATAAACATGCTTCCATTTGCACATATTTTTCATCATGACAACTGGTGATAAAGGAAGGAAGTAGTCAATCTTGACATCCCTTGAATCAGGCTGCTCTATCACAAGACCCTGAAGCACTATACACACATAAAAAGAAAACTAATTGATTAGAGATCTTTTGAGTAAATGTGGGCCTGAGCTTGAATCCTGAATTCATCACACATTTCAAAAAAGTTCTCAAGAGTCTTTAAAGAATTTCTGTAAGATGCATGGCATGTGCCTGACATTTTCCTAGTACAAATCACTTTGCTGTGAGATTTTCCACCTGCCAGAGGCAGCCACTGCTCAAACAGGAGTACTCCATGACAGAGGGGGTGCTGGGACTTTGCAGTCCCTCCTCACCCTTGATGTCAGAGAGCCACCAAGTCCTGATCCGGCCTGAGCAGGCTTGCAGGAGTGGTAAATCGAGGGGAGAAAAGTCCAACCAATGCTGAGATTTCTGGGGACTTTTCATTCACTAAGAGAAGAGAGGGAAAAAAAAAAAAAAGAAATAATGAAAGTAATTTTTGGAGCGGTTTAAAATTTGAGTTGCACTCTCTGATCCAGATGTAGTTGGGCATGTTATTAAGACAAGGGAAAGTATAGTTGAAAAAAAATCTGTTAATAGTAAAAATAGTTATTTTCAAAATAATCTAAAAAGTCCTGAAATAGATAAAGTAGGTACATTTAACATCCATAACAAAGAAGAATATTCAAACCATTCATAATCAAACGTTGTCCCCACCACACTCTCCTAGACCCTATCACCAGTTTGACAGATTTTCAGATGAATCTGAGAAAAATATGCTTTGAAAGATCTGTTAAAAAGCAAACTCTTGTGCAACTTTGGCTGTTGATAAAGTCATAATATATACATTTATACACAGTTTTATATGTACAAAATGAACCTCACAGTCTACAGTGTCTTACTGGAGCTCAGAAGCAGTGCATGACATATTATATTTGTGGAAATGGGATCTATAACCTAATGTATTCTTGCATCAAAGAATAATGCCTCATAAATAAATCATTACAGCCTGTCACATCTATGGTTTCACACCATAGTGTATAAAATTATGTATTTTGAGATATGGAAGAAGGTGATTATCTAATGTTTCAACAAAAAAAAATAAAATTATCCTGTGCTAATGCATGTGCTCTCTTGGAGGTGTTATTGCCTTACCACTGTTCATTGTAGACTAATCCATAATATCAAATGAATGACAGCATTTCTGTTTTCAAAAACTGGTGCAATTTGTGTGCAGCTTTTCTCTTTCAGTAATTAAGAAATCAAATAAACCTGAGTGAAACTATTTGAGAGGTTCTAGATATAATTAGAACACCTCATTCTCCTGTAGTTAATTCCTAATTAAAGTAATTTGTCTTTTTGCCCTTCTTTTCAAGGGTGAAGAGCAAGTGGTGATGAATGCTCAAAATCAGGAAAAGTGAAAATTGCAGTGTGTTGATTTGCGGTGATTGAGCACGTTCCAGTTTTTAACAGCCACCTTTGACTGAAATGGTAAATGAATCTCCAGCCTCTGTTTACGTTATATATGTGTTATCTGGAGCTTGACAAACGCTAGAATTTGTCATATAAAATAGCTACTGCCATCCTGAAAGTCTGAACGTATAAAAGATGCTGTTTTTAAGAATAGCACATTTCAAGGGGGGGAGGGAAGGGGTAGAGATAGAGAGCGCACAGGAGATTTAAAAAGTCTGAAATTTGTTCCATAGGGTGAAAATTGTCTTTTTAGAATTTTATTTGCAGCTGTGCCCAGATGATGATGGATTTATCATATGAACCAGGGATTAGTAAACAATGTGTACCCAATAAAGAGCAAAACAAGTTCTTGCTCATCACTGCACTTAATTGCAGTGGTTATATCAAAGCCATATAAAATTTAATCATCAACCACAAGTAAGACTTCGCTTTACATGTATGCTTGCTTCCCTGTTTTTCCACCTGTTTAAATGAAAGATTCTTGGAATATCACAATATGTAAATATTGTTTATGATGCAAAAATATGCTCTTTCATCTCCTAGCTGCTTTGATGTCGTGATATATAAAGCTTTTAGTGCCACCACCTACCTGACACACAAAGGTCTTATCTGATTCATAAACATGTGTGCCCAGTGCAAACAGGCTGTATCCAATAGACGATTTTTCTTTTCCTTGTAATGTTTTTTTAACAGACAGAAAGAGAAAGAAAGTGTAAATGACAGAATCACTCAGGTGAAAAGAATATTTTAAGCATCAGGTAAAGATAAGCCTATTATAATAGAATAAAAAGATGTAGGTCAAAACTGATCCTAAGAGGTTAGTTATATATAGGCATCTCGTAAAATGTGTTTTAAAAGCTGAAACTTTTCTTAAGAGTTTTGATCCGAGTGGGAAATAAGCAGCAAGATCAGATGACCTGCTAAGAAATACAAATATACCTAATTAGCAAGAGAAGAAGAAAGGTCAAAGCTGGAAACGGGACAGGTGAAGTTAGAAAGGGAATAAGGTGTAAGCAATATTTAAAATTTGTTGGTTATTGTTAATTTTAAAGGAAAAGTTGCTGTTTATTAAATGGCATCCGGTTTAATATATGATACAAATAGCTATTTTTACACTAATTCATTTCTGAGAAAACAGAGTTGGAGCTTTGGTCTGGCAGAGCTTGAATTCTGCAGAGTTGCTGTTTCGGGCTGCAAATGTGACACACATTTTGGGAGAGGCGTGTCTGCTTGCCAGCAAAGGTCCTCGGTGCTTTTCCAGATCCTCAGGGATCCCAGAGGCTCTCCTCACTGTGCACATGGAATGACCAGGACTCATGCCTCATGCATCAATGGCTACAGTGGACTAGCAGAGCTCAGGCTGGCCGCAACGACCCAAGAGCAGAATTTGGTGTTTTAACATCAGATGAACTGCCACTGCTGTAAGAACTTCAAGGTGTAATGCTGCTTCTTTTTCTTTTTTTCTTTTCCCCATTTTTTTTCGAGATTCCAAGAGCACCCTGGGAAACCCTTTCGTTTTCTTTATTTCCATCTAAGCCCTGGGTTGCTTTGAACAGCAGAGGTAATTGTACGGGTGAACTACAGAGATTTGAAGGGATCAAACTTGAAAGCCTTTGACTGAAAGAGCAAGCTCCAACTGGAATCCTGTCAGGTGCTGCTAGACAGGATGTGGCGAGATGCTGAAGCACAAGGAATCCTTGTAGCGGGGACAACCTGAACCTACAGCTCCTTACCACAGCCTCAGAGGCCAGCAAGAGCATAACTCTGCATTTTCAGCCTCACAGTAGCACTATAAATCTTTCCAGTATATATAAATGGATGCACTTGATTATGTGACTTGTCTAAGGGCATCTATGGGAGCCTGTGTCAGAGGATCAAGAAACCATGCCCAAGCTCCTTCTTCAGCATGCTCTGATATACTATCTCTGAGCATCAGAGAAAAGCAGCCAAAGGGATTTGTGCTGCAGATCCACAGCTTTTTGAGAGCTGTGTGTTCCTTTGGGTAGAAAATCCTAAGGGATTCTATAAAAAAGAAAGAAACAAGCAGTGACGAATAAATATTTAACAGAAGTCTGTGAAATTAAGACCCTTAATTTCACAAACCAATAGAATTTAAGAAAGGAAGTTGTTACAATGTATAAATTTTGTGACAGGGTTATACTTTTTTCAAATTTTACGTGACAGACAAAACACTCCAGATGTGTTCCCTTCCTCTGCCAGGTTTCCTGGATCTTCCCCTTGAGCGCAGGTGAAGCTTCTTATGTTCGAAGGCAGGGCTGTGTATGTTCTGTTTCCATTTTCCACACCCTTCTCATGCCGTATCTGACTACCATCACCGCTGCAATCCAGGAATACAGGAAACATGAGGAAACATTAAAGCTGGTTGGGTTTTCCAGATTTTGAATGTGGAATCACTGTTCACATTGAATCAGTGATTCACATTGAATCAGTGATTCACATTGAATCACTGTTCCTTTGGAAAAGAAGCAGGAAAATAATAAGTAATGTGATAATTTCCCC
>NW_010248648.1:43859-81650 GCF_000690775.1 Eurypyga helias
CCCCGGATTCAAACAATTGCAACTCTAAAAAGAAATGAAAAATATATTTATTTTCTCTTCAATTAAAATATTTATCTTGGCCAAGAAAATCTATCTCAGTAATCACATACTGTGTCAATACCATCTGTCTTGTGGTGACAATAGATACCACAATGGATAGTCAAGTTTATTTCCGACAGTAAGAAGTCTGAGAGAAGTATTTTAAATTGTACTTTATTCTGTTTTGTTCTATCATAAAGCTACTTGTTTACAGAATAATGTTTCACTTCAAGATTCTCCATTAAAGTTCCCTCTCTTCACGCTGGAGACTGGTTCAGCTTCTGAATTACTGTCGAGTGATGGTGGTAGCCTCTCTGCTGAGAACACAACATGACATAGATGCTGGTGAACTTTTTTGGTCTGCATTTTTTTTTCTTCTTAACTGGTGGGTGAAAATCACTTCCCTGCTCAATTTACTGAACCTGACCATGGCTTGTGGTACAGGTGATCTTTTAGTTTCATGTCTAAGAGGCAGAGGTGTGAATACAAACATCCCTAAGTGATTCAGACCAAATCTGTGTCACTTCTTCCACCTCCAGCCCTCTTTCATGGGCAGATCCTATGGTCCTTTCTCCCTTAATATTCTCTTTTAATATTCCTTCTCCCTTAACATACTCCCAAAATAAATCCCTTATTTAATATTAATATTATATAAGTATATGGTTTTGGGGGAACCAGCTAAGGACCAGTGTTCCTCACTAACGATTGTTGTGATCCACCTCTCTTCCAGCTTATCCATTTCAGCCACTGTGTGTGATGAACAGGTGTAAAATGGTGGTCAGCACATCTGGACTATGGTAGGAAACACCAAAGCAAACTCACCTCTAACTAATCTATGTGTGTGTGAGATATGTGAAACTGCAGCCTTGGAAGCAAAAAGTTCAAGGGCTGCCATCTCTCAGATTTCTCAGTATCAACCTCTTGGTGGCCAAACAGCTGGTGCCAGCTGAGGCCATGCGAGTCTGGTAGGAAAACTAGTCAAAGTACATTTTTATGCTCTATAACCGGGGTACCTAATCTCCAGCTGTGAGACCAAGTGCAAACATCCATCCCGTGGTCCATTTTTCAGGGGTATAAGCTAGTTGAATTGCTGTGATAAGGACAGTAACCTCCTCTTACTTGCTAGTTACCTTGGGAGCTATCTGCTCCCCTCTGAGAGCATCTTGTGTAGGGACAGCGCCACATCTTGCTTCGTGGTGTGGGTTATGGACAGTTCCTATCTGAGCATCTCCTGTGCCAGAAAAGGCAAGTTCTGCAGTCTGAGAAATACTTTTCTAGCCAGGTTACAACAAAACCTACTCAAACTACTCACTTTACTGATATAATTAACCATATAATTATGGAATTAAGACTCTTTGCAAAGCACATATTATTATTAATGATAATTTGTACTACAGCAGTGCCTAGAGGAAGGGATGCCTTGTGTAAGGTACATAGAAAAAAAAATGCACTTATCTGAAATTCAGTTTCAGATTCAGCTACAATTTGGCTCAGCCAGACATGCAAAGACTAGGAGAAAGGAGCAAAGAACACTAGCACAATGGTGTGAAAGTCAGACTTTGAAAAGAGAAAGGAGTTGCTCAGGATCGCAGAAGTTCACCTACAGTAGAATGAGAACCTGTACATGAAACTCCTGAATTGCAGTGTGGTGTACTAATCATAATATTCCGTGTCCTCCTCTGCTGTCATTGTGCTGTGTAAAATAATGCTCAGCTCCTGACAACACAGACAGTAGACAGACCCATCATGTTCTGGGGAAATTCTGCCATACAGAAAAGAAACGTTCACACATCTAAAGAACAGTAAAAATAAAGCCCTAATGGCCTTTTATCCCTGTCAAGTTTAAAACAGTAACATGTTTTCTATATTTTTTTAAATTTTACACAATTTTTAAATTTTAGTGGCATGAGGTAATGTCACTCCTAATGCAAACATACCAAGATACCTTGGTGCCAACTGCACAGCCAGGACTGGTATTGCAAAGAAACTAATGATGTGCTGCAGTCTCAAAGGGATCGATGTTGTCAGGCACTTGTGAAGGACAAGGAATAATTTGTACTTTGCATTTGAGCCTTTCATTTGCTTGCAAAGGGCTGCCTAACTGGAATGAGATGCACACCATGAGCTCAACACTTCTTTCAAATTCCAAACATACTTCACTAACTCCCCTTATTATGAAAACCATGATTTTTATCACTCAAGAGCACTAACAAATCAGCAGAGAAGAATGTAAGAAAATTCTACTGAAGAGTTCCTGGCCCTGTTGTTCATAGGAAGTTAAAATGAAACTATTTTAAGCAGAGCAGAGATGACAATGTATGCTCATAATGCAAATATAGTTTGGTTGTCATTAAATCAAAAGGCAGGTCAATTTTGAATGATTTTTGAGATATATCACTAATCCCTGCTTTTGCACCTAATTGTTGTGACCACTGGCTGCTGCATTATTAGGAATATAGTAGGAATTTTAGACTATTAAATCTTTATCGTGACTCTCTCTAGAATATCCACTTGTAATAAAACACACTGTGCTGCAGCTGACCAATAAATTACAGACACACAAACAACATGGTGAAGAGAAATTGAAGCCTCCTCCACAAGATAAGATGAAAGGCTACCTGACCTGCAAAACCAGTGCTAAAATAGTTCGTCTGTGTCTTCATTAAATTACTTACTGTGGTGGTTGAGAGTGGCATGGTGCTTAGTACAGCACCAAATCTCACACAAAACACTAGCACAATGTACAAATTGCTAAATATGTACAATTTAACAATTGTACAAAGAATGTACAATTCAGATTAGCTGCTCTCCAGGGTTGTGGACGCAGTTCCTGGGGAGTCAGTGAAGAAAAGGAGCATGGCTTTTATCCTGTAAGTGGACAGCCAACAGTGTGGATAGTCCTGGCACCTTTGCTAATTGCAGGTAGACCAAAGTCTAGTGGCTGTGACTAGCTGGTCTTGCAATCTGCTTCTTGACATTTTAGGCTGAAATGCCTCAAGGATTTGTAATTCCATTTTGTGTGGCTTAAGATCTGACCACAGCCTTTGTTTTTTTTTCCCCTGCATGTTTTTAATTTCTACGCTGCAGTAGCCCCTGAAGCTTTAGTCAAGGCTGGACCTATTCTCAAGCTTCTTCTCCCAAACCATTGTCCAGACCGTAATCTGTCCACGCTGCAGATGTGCAGAGAGAGGCAAGAACGGAGTTGCCAGGCACAGCAGAAGTCTTTGCTCTTTGCTGAGAAAGAGCTGCTCTCTCCACAGCCTTTCATGGCCCTGTGCTCTGCCCAGCTGAGTGGGGTAAGTGTTGTGCAGCTGATGAACGGAGTTTAAACTTTCCTCTTGGCCTCCTTAAAATGCAGTGAGTTTTCCCTCTTTAGTTATTTGGGTTCTGGAGAGATGAACGTTGGTGTCCATGGAAAACACCGAATGAGGTGAAGGTAAGAAAAGAAAATCTGACAAAATGAGGAAGCAGCCAAACTTTAGAAAGATCAATTTCTATGAAATAATTAAATAGAGAGGAGACAAACATCAAAATAATTTTGTCTGTTGCACCATACACCTCTAGTTTCCTTCCTGGCGAATGGACAACTGAGTCATTACCTTCAAATCCTGAACATTGAGCAAGGTCACCATTCACTCACACTCCTCACCATGGTGGAACCTGTAGGAAGAAATATGAGTCAACTTAGTCTGTTGAAAATTACAGCATTATTTTTACTCCTCACCTTACTGGGATAGCAGTGTTTTAAGAAGACATATTTGTACACCTAACTTCCATTATCATTTTTCACCTCTACAGACAAGTTTACGGTAACTGTGTGTGCGCATCACCAGGTGAAGACGTCATCAGTTGTTGCACTCATTCATGTGGCTGCTTAGTCCTAGTCAGTGTCAACACAGAGAAGTGTACCTTTCTGCACAGATAGAAATGTGTAATTTTAAAGAGGGTTATTTAACTTGGCATCTAAAGAAGATACGACTTCTAACCCTCTATGTTGACCATCTCTGCCCAAGGATGGCAGAGCAAAAATGGGTGTTAGTTTCATTGCTAGGGCAGCATTGGCTCTTGGGAAGTTTTACCCTGTGAAATCACTTTGATTCCTTTCAAGGCTTTTTATTTGTTTTGTGAGGTATTTAGAAACCCTTGGCAGGTAAGCTGCATATAAATAAAACGTTCTTATTTTAAAACTGTTGGGAATAGGAGAGATTAGCTGGTGACTGAGTATTCTTAGAGAATGAACTTATCTCTTTGAAACTCTTCAGGTATGGGTTACTGCATTTAACCTGCAACTCTGCCAACTTCATGGCAGCACACAAACAGCCCAGGGTGTGTTATCGCAGCGATGATGGGGACACGCCGGGTAACGCCACAGGTGCACATGCTGCTTGTGGCAGCCACTCCCCAGAGCTGCAGCACTCCAGCCAGAAATGCTGCTTTTACCAAGATCAATAAATCATGTCAGCCTCCTAAATGCAGTTTTTCAAAAGGGTGAAATGATGATTTGTGTTCTGGATATTTATCTTGCTCTTCCTGATGCTTTCCCAAAACGTCTCCTTGAAGGGGAGTAGAAGGTGGCAAATGATTTTTGCCATAATTAGAACTAATTGACTGCTAAAGGGGTTTTGGACTTGTGTCAGGTCTAATCCTGTACTGCTCAGAATTAGTGGGACTGAGCCTGACCTCAGTGACACCGATATAAATCAGAATAACTGTGCTGGTTTGAGAGCTGACTCTGACCTGTGCAATGGGTGTGCCGCAGAGTGAGCTGGAAATGGAATTAAGCCATAGCAAGCTGATGCTGGAAGGAGTTAAATACCTACAGCTCGTCACAACTGAACAGAGGGTGAGCTCTCAGCACCTTTGAGGATCAGGCCCTGTGGGCAGGCTGGTGATTTTCTATCCTGAAACCTGGGGTTAGAAAAGCAAAGCAAAGTGACAGGGATGGGAGGAGGATGCTGATACCCAGCCTGTTTCCTTGACCCCTGTGCATGGACCGATGTCCTGGAGGTGATGAGGGCTCTTGAGTCAGCTCCTCAAGCCAACGGTACCCAGCGCTTCTTGACAAGCGGAGTGGTCGCCTCTTTGTGCCCCTCTGTGGCTGAACAACCGACGTGAGCTCTAAACGCACCTTCTGCGCTCTGCAGAGTGGCAGCGTGGCCTCTGCCATCCCCCCTCTGGGCTGCGAGCTCTGAAGTTTGCAGAGAAACATGCTGCGTCAGGCACAACCGGGCTGGCCCCACATAAAGTCAATACTTGTATGAAAACAAATAAAATCTTAGAGTACGAGGCAGAGGCTAAAGAATGCCTTCACCTCTTTCCTTCAAGCAACTATTTTGTTAACTTGAAAGAGTGCACGGGTGATCTTACTCCATTCTTTCTCTACAGGTCAAATACTTGTCATAGGAGACACCCTAGTTAATATTAAACTAAAAATTAATAGATTAGATAACTATTACATGCTTTTAGTGCCAATTAATTTAATAGCTGTTTTTTTTTTTTTTTTAACAAGGTAGTTGAATATAGAAGCACAGTTTACTGTGCCTGTGTGAGCTCTCAGATATAGGGTTTTTGTGTTACAATTACCACCAATTGATTGGGCTGACACATGTAATCCCCTTTGGATCGCCCAGCGATATGATGTCAGTAAGAAGTCCTTCAAACAGGCTATTAAAAAGCACATTAAGCATGTCCTTATTGTAAGCTTTATGCTAGCTTATGCTAGAATAACAGTGATACCGCGGTATTTGTTTGAAAATGAAAGGATTATATGGTCTTTGTAAAATGAGGAATTTAGTATTGGGGAGAGGCAGTGGGATGGTGATTTATTTTTTGTTTATGTTCCTCTGAATCCTTTGATATGTCAACTTCTGTCACTAACCATTAGGCCACTTGTAATTTCTTGTATCAACGAAGATGAAATGCATACTGCCTCAAATAATTTATGTCAAACATTGAAGGGCATAGATGGTGGTGCTTATTGTGAGATTATGATGAGAATTGAATTGGGGTCCTCAGAAATCCATTGGTAATTTATTGTTAAAGAGCAGGCATGAATCATTCCAGCCTTTAATTGTCATGTGGATGTGCTTTGCTTTTGGCTTGTGATAAAAAGAGTGATACCTCAGAAGAGAGGTTTCACCATGACCCTTGGTACTTATTAAGATTGCTTCAAGAGTGCCATGCCTTCTCTTGGGTCAGATTCTGGTGTGGAAGTGAAAGGGATGTTTTAAACTTGTATTGCTTTTTCATGAAGAAAACAAAAGGAGTAGTAGCTTATATATATGCATATATACATATCCCCAACTTAAAGTATGGCATGAGTGTGGCTAAGATTTGCTGTATTTACAAAACTGCACAATAAAGGACACCGGAGGATTTTACAGCATGATTTAACAGTGTCAACTCTGAAATGAAATTAAGCCATTCTGGAGATTTATTTGTGATGTGCCAACATCCTCATCATCCCTCTTTGCTCTGCTCTCTTTTATCTTATAATGCCAAGGTAACACTCCGAAACGGTTAACCAACCGCTGTGCATGTTACATAGACATGCTTTGTTAGCTCATGCTGCTTCTCACAAAGAAAGAAGTTTCATTGTTAGCCTGAATCTGGTTGTAGAACATATTCTTCAGAAAATCAAAGCTACCAGAGAATTGATATAAATTATTTGCAGGGTCTGTTTTTCCTTCTGCTTTAACAGCATGTAATCAAAGGACAGATTACTCAAAATTACTCATCTTGAGTACTTCACTCTAGTCATCACAGCACTCCTCTGTGCCTACTTCACTATTTCTCATAAGGCAAGAATTAGGGGGTATGCAGTGAAACTATGAAACAGCAAGCTTAAGACATACAAGAAGAAGGTTTTGGTTTTGTTTTGTTTGTTTGTTTATAGGAAGCATGATTAAATTTTGGTACACATTGACACAGAAATTTGTGGAAGCCAAAAGTATAAATTGTAAAAGAATTTAATAAATTCATGAAGAATAGATTCTCTGGTGACTATTATGCATGGTGGCCTTGATACAGTCACCATTTCAAGGAGATCCTAACCCAGAATGACTAGAAGGATGAATTATGCTGGGGAAGAACTCCTTATTTTATCTATCTGTAATATTTTTCCCTGATGGCCACCATCAGAGACAGGACACTGGGCCAGACTGGTTTGGCACTGTATGGCTACTCTTACATCCCATCGATACTACAGAAAATTCATAAAGATTTGTTATTATGAATAATGAAGTGTGTCTTTCTGTGCTTACTAGTAATAATAAAATACAACATCATCATATAGTGCTTGGTACGTTATATAACATGATGTATTACCTAAATACGATCCTTTAGATGCACTCTGTTCTTACACTGCTCTCAGAACACTCTTGCCATGAATATAGTAAATGGGGACTGCCTGAAGATGGGCTTTGGAAGTGAAATCTGGTGTGGATTCGAGACAAATGCTTTGATGATGCAACATACTCATCACTGTTGGAATTGACATAATCGTTTTCTAATGTGCCACCTAGATTCCCTTCAAAGATGAAGCTGGAAATACCAACATGTTCCTCAAACATGCACCAACACCCACTAGGGACATAAAGGTTCAAACCAATGACTGATCTTTCAGAGGGCTTCAAACCACCTCCATGGTGGAGTTCAGAGCAGATGTCAGGCTACACCCCTTTTCAAGGCAAAATTCCCAGATCACGTGTATGGCGTAGACAGAAGGACCAAACCCTAACTGCTGCCCATGCTGATTCATTTGTAAGAGTTCATATTAAATTATTTGCAAAACCACACATAGCTGAGCAAGCCCATTATTTGCCTAAATCCAAAAATTACACCCCAAGAACATTGTACTGCTACTACCTAAAGATGTAAGTGGTTGAAAGCAGCAGCCACCTAAAGTTCTGCTTCTGGGCATATCAGGAACATCCTGTTCCTAACAATGATATCCAGCAAGACAGCTTGTATTTATATGAGCACAAGTCCACCTCAGCAAATCTCACCCCTGGAAGACATCCTCTGCACATGCCCACCTCATGGAGATTCATGTAAGGTACACAGACCTAAAGGAAGAAGTAGCACTGACCCTGTTACTCTAAATCCTGACAGCTGAAAAGTTCACTTGGAGTGTGAAAAAATATGAGGTGCAAATTACTCTTTTAGGGCATAAGTCCCTTCAGTCATAAAGGTGAAGAGGTGAAGCATGAAATAGAAACGATGGTTGGGAGGAAACTGGAGGTCTCTCATCCAACCTCCCATGGGAAGTAGGCTGGTTGCCAGCTGGGGATGAGTTGAGCCATGACTTGAATAGACTCTTAAAACTTCCGAGGACAGAGTTTCCACAACCCCCCTGGGCACCTGTTCCACTGCTGCACCCCCTTCAAGTGCACTTTTTTGCTAATGTCCCACCTGAATGTGCCAAGCTGTGGCCCGTGGCCATCGCTCCTGGTTACATTATCTAGCACCTTTGAGTGGAGTTTGGCTGTCATTTTTGTAACTCTGTCAAGTAGATGTTGACTGCTATTATATTGCCCCTTATCCTCTTTGCCAGACTAAACAATTCCAACTTCTTTATCCTCTCCCTCTGACTCATGTGCTCTTGGCTCTTGACCATGCCGTAAGCCCTCTGCTCAGTTTTCTGCAGGCTTCCCACCTCTTTTCTAAGCTCATTCATCTATATGACTGTGCACACGGTGCTGCCCAGAGGACGGTCGTGGAGGATTACATGCTTTTTGCACAGATCTGTGCCGTGTGACAGCAACTCATAATTGTTAATTGGGAACCCTGGGTTTACTAGAGATTAAAAAAGCAAAAATGAGAGCTTGGGAAAGCATCTGCCTAAATCCAAAAGGAAACTGCACAGGATGCAATATTTAAGACTGGTGATAGTGATGAAAATAAAGCTGACTTTTTCTGTCCTTGGTAAAATGTGTTGCTATGGTACATAATACTAAGGAGCCACCTTTACTATCACAGGCTTTATGTCCATAATACTTTATGATTTTAGTCTTTAAAACACTTACCTTTTGGCAGTATACCTAACCTACACAAGTAGCTGTTATTCCAAGAGCTGACACATTTGCTGACTGAGCCAACAGTTGCACGACACTGATGAAGTACAAAAAGGCAAAATAAGCACCTGTGGTCACCGCTCTGTTTCAGTCTTGGCAAATCAATGCTTCGGGATTCTTCTCTGGCACCTGCAGGTGGTGTTTTGAGGCTGTCCTTGCGCCATTATACTGAAGCAGCTTTCAGGATTTTATTCACTGATATGTTAGGGTTTGCTCTTGAACGTATGCTATTTGTAGCAGAACCTCGTATGTTTTTTTTCTGTAATTAATTAGCAGATCAGAGTAGGTATTCACCATCCTGTAGCTATTTATAGTGGAAATAGTCTATGAAAAGCTACTCCAGGTCAATAAATATCTTCATTGTTCTTATGTCTGCCTCACAAACATGATTAACTTACCTTATTTTAATGTAATAAAGTTTCTATTGGAAAACAATTCCCTCTACATAAATAGATTGAATGAATTGGTGAAGATCTTCCCCATACCAGCCCTTTAGTATCCTGTGTGTCAACAGCATGCCTAAATCATCAGTAGCAAAAGGTGTAACTTCCCTTTCTGCGAGCAGAGGGGAAAACCCGGTGCCCATGTTGCAATAGTGGCTGATGTCACCAGTGTACTTGTAACTGAAAATAAGAATTTCAGGAGAACGAGATGATGGCTCAAATGCTTACAGGGGGTTAGTCATCACTTCTTTCAAAAAGGTGAGGATCTGATAAAAAAGGTGAGAAAGGGACATCTTTTACAAATAGAAAATCTGACCTGTTATCAGCAGATGCCCAAACTGCAATTAGCACAGACAGAATAAAATTTTGCTCCTTGAAAAAGCCCCGTGGCATTGAAAGTTGTGCTGAAAGCTGTGTTGTACTGCGCTGCCTGTGTGTGACTCATGCGGGATTTATCCCTCCACATCTGTTCAGGGACAGGCAGAAGGCTGAAGTGATGTGCCGCGCTGCCTCAGCTCCCACCAGAACCCATGGAGTGCTCAGCTCCTCCTGGGCTCCGGTTGCTGTAGGGGGCCCAGCATTGCTCTTTCCAGCCCTCCCCACTGAGACAGCCTGTGCCAGCCAGTGCAGAAAGGGTGCTCCGAGTGAGAAAATTAATCTCCATGATTTAATGAAGACTGGGGAAAACAACAACAACAAATACAAACTCTTAATAAAGAGAACCGGAAATTACTTAGAAACAGTACAGGAGAGATTCAGGTGCCAAAACATGAGCATGTAGCGTCATTTTCGGTGCCTGAGGCCACCTGAAGGACTGGCAGATACGACACATGATCTGTGAAAGACCTACTCCCTTCTGGAACAGCAGCTGGGGGCCAGATGCGATACCCTAAGGCATCAAAAATGGCACTAGACACGTATGTTTAGGCAGCTGAATCCCACCCTGTGCTTCCAGACTTGTGATGAATAAACCTCTTTTTAATTGTCTCGGACTCAAATCCCAGGTTCTTGAGGTGCTTTCCCTAGGGCTCAGCGGTGTGCGGTAGCAGCAGATTTCATTGGTTTAACTTGGATAGAGTTGTTACAGTCCTTTGTTATGTATTTTTAAAATTGGTTTTAGGCTATAAAATCATGAAGCAGTTTCTGCTTTCATAGGCTGCGCACATAATCCAGGTGAGACCAAGGGTTTTTCCTCACCACAAGATGTTGAAGTGATTACTCCACATACTGTCTCCTTTGAATACCTATGCTGTCACAGCTCCCCATTAGGGACCTGTTGTCAAATAGCCAGATTTGCTCTGAATGATATTGGAGATCATATCCCTGCTGCTGTTCTCAGAGAGTTAAACAGAAACTAAGAGCTCTTAGGAATATTCCAAATTTTCACTGAACTGCAAAGCTCTTTATATCCCTATTCAATTTGCTGGTACATTTGGTGAGGACGAAGTCTGGCTACTGCATACACCACAGAAAATAAAAGTTTTCCAGGAAGGGCATATTTTCACCCCACATCTCTGAAGGTTCTGGCTGTCTTCCAATGTGATTGCATACTGCTGACAGCTCCTAAAAATACTACAGGTTTCTGAGAGACAGAAACTAAAAAACTTTACCTGTTTTCCTAACCTGATACATTAATATCTAAATGTAGACAGATAGAAAATGATACTATTAGTGTTTTTAACTCTTTCTGAGGCACCTTCTTTAATGATAAAGAAAAGGGGAATGGAAGGTATGTTGTGACATCGTGTCAACTGTTACACTATGCTTGGTCCTTGTCTCTGCATTGCAAAGAAAGGTCAGGAAGATGAGCTGGGACTGGAGAAGCAACAAGGGAACAGGAATGGAATAAGAATTACAGAAAAACATTTAAGGTTCAAAGGACAGGTCTCAGCTGCCTACCAGTGATAGATGTGGAGAGATGGACACATTTGCCATATGCTGTGCTGCATTGCAGTAATAGCCTAATTAACATGGACGAGTTTTAGAATCTAATTTTTAGTAAGCATGCACAACCAAGGGGTATGAGGGAGCTGAAATATGTACAATTCCCTCACTGTCTGCTTTTCCCTGCACCTCAATTTGCCTTTCTGATGAGCACAGTCTGACCTGTGGGTTGTGCATGGGGTTAAATCTCAAGGTTGTTGCATGTGAAATCCCTATCATAGCTGTTAAAACCTGCTGTCAAGAGGCTTTAGAAAGAGCAGCAGACAATCTCTAGTGAGCATGCATTTAATACATCCTCAAAAATATTTGCAAGCAGTTTTGAGAATGCTTTGGGTTAACTTATTAAACATATGAAAATAGAAAGCAGTAAACATATGGATACCCTTCCAAATGTTTATATGTTGCTGTATTCTTTGATATCCTTTCCCACCTGATTTTATTGCAGAGGTTGTTCACACCTCTCACTAGGTTTCTCCAGAGCCTAAGGAAAATGAAATCCAGATGCCTCTTCAAGGAAATAACAGTTCAGGAGCCCTCGTAGACAGCTGCAGTTGCAGTTGTTGAGCCCACAACTAATGACCCCTTGGTTTTGAGTGAAACAGGGAATGTGAAGTTTAACATGATGTTGGCACTCAGACACAGTCTTCACAGCAGACATATGCTTTCTGCTTTGTTACTTAGGCACAGAATTGAAGGACTGCCTCCAACTCCTATTTATAACCATTTCTCTGAGCACTCTGATGGGCTCTTCTCTCAAGGCAGGCAATGTATGGCAACTGCAAGATTCACTGCTCAGTGAGGACAAGCACAGTAAAACACCAGAAAGAATTACAGTGCACATTCCCTTCACACCATAATCCTCCCTCAAGGGATCTGTAGGTCTAATGAAGAACAAGCTGTGATTTCACGACTGCTTTAGCCAAACTCTATGCAAGCTGTTCCTAAAAGCTGCAGTTTTGTCTTTCTTCTCCTCCAAACACAAGTTTCTGCTACCTCCATTGTGCCCATACTTGTGCAAACCTCAGTGAGGGTTAAAAAAATACCTCAGTCCAACAGCTGATTTTAGGGAACTCACCTGTCTCATCACTTACCTGCTGGTCGATGGTTCTAGAAATTCGGGAGCACTCAGCAGGAGGGAGGTGAGAGATGATAGAAGGAAGCTTCTTGTAACAGCAGCCTCCAATTACATCTGCTCAAAACAACCTCAACCCTCCAGCTGCAGCCGCTTTGCTCCACGTGTGATGCATCCTAACTACAATTAGTATTTCTCCTCTGCTTCTTCTCACTTTCTTCGGACTTTTAAAACTGTTTTTATAATAATAAAATGCTGCAATAAAAGCCTAGGGGCTACACATTTGAACACAAATGTGATCTGACTCTGTGCGTGTGTTTTTTGACATTCCACTTCTCAGTGTGCTTTTACACACAGAGTTAAGGAGCTACAGGGAAATCCTCTCAGCTGCATGACTTGGGTAAGTTATTTTGTTGTCCTCTGCGGACTTGGCATCTGATTCTGCATGACTCTCTGATCCCATGCGCTTGCTGATTCTGTGTCTGCTACTGCACAGCCACTATTTTGCACTTCATATAGGGTTGGAGGAAATAATCAGGCCACCCAAATCTGTGGAATGTTCAACCTCACATCTTCATTTCATCCTTCATGATGTCGTGGTGGCTACAGAACACAAATGGTCTGGATGTAATCATCTGTTCAGGACTAGCACTGGAAACTGGGAGGTAAAGTTCCCCTTTACCCTCTAAGCTCTCACAATTACTTATTACCTGTAAAACTGTTTTGGGGTTGCTGGAAACCTGGTCTACCCAGCAGAAGAGCTATGATATTTTTACAGCTTCTCACTCATTTGAACTTTTCTTTTACCAGACCTACTAGTAAACTGGGTCTTCAGGGGTTTTAATTGCTTGACCTTTTGGCACATTTTCTGTAGACCTGATCTTTACAATCATACAGGAAGATACGTCAGCTCCATGAATATTCTGAAATTACTTTGCTTTATTCCCTCTTCATTAAGATTTTACCTACTCCTGATTAACTCCGGTATAACCAAAAGAATATGAAGATCATTATAACTGAAAAGTTTTTGGTGTGGGCTTGCTGAAAAAGTTGTTTCATTTGTTGTCGTTTCTTCAGTGATTTCCTACTTTTTCCCTGTACAGTAATAGAGTCTGCTAAATTTCACCCTTAAGCTCTAAAATCTGGCAGAACCAATGCCCTGTGTACACCGTCTATCTGAGGGGATGTTCTGCCTGCAAATTGTCTTATTGATCTATTAATAGTCCCGTAAGGGCTAGTTCAGAGCATGCGTAACTTTGAGATCAGCCATTGAGGAGAGTGGTGCAAGCTGGCTTTTCTTCCAAAGATGATGAGTGCCTTAACAGCAGCCAGGAGTGCCATTGTCACGCCATCCATCAACTGCCTTCCGTCCCTCTTAGCTGAACCCATGAATTAAGCAACTGTGGTTAAAAAGCAATAAAATTAAAAGTTGTAATGGGGAGTCATTGACAAAAGGGTTACAATGCGCTGGCCATATATCTTTTAACTAGCTAAATATAACCATAGGTTTCCATAAGTTCAAAGAGTGGTGGCCTGAAGATGAATACAACTGTTCCAACTGAGTTCTGGGCTAGGAGCCAGAAGATTGTTAAAACACCTTAGAACATGCTTATTCCCTCTTAGAACATTTTTTGGTACTTGCTCTATTAGTATGGATTTTATTTCCCCACCAAACGAGTTCTCTGCCTTTGAACCATAAACAATAATGGCACATCTGTCTCTAGGCTGCTGTACTTTGAAAACCAATGCTAAGGACACAGAGGGGTAGATTTTCAAAGCATTGCGTGGGAGTTTGTACCAGGAGTCTAGCCAAATATTTTTCACTCGTACTCATCCCTGAGCCTAACCTTTCCTCACTCGTTAGAATGGCTCTGTTTGCTCTGCCCACATGGGGATATTTCAGAGAGCTTTTACCTCCAGGGACAGAGCCTCAGCTGATCAGAAAAGCCTATAAATAGGGTTTTACTGGTGACCTTTCAAATGTAGCAATGGATCTTTCCTATAATCTTTTTAATTTTATATTTCTGTCTTTGTCTTTGTATGTGATTCTCAGTTTTGGCTGAATTATTTACCATTGGGCCATGATGCAATTAAATCCCTGATAACAGACAGGTGGCACAGAGTGATTGCTGCCTCATAGGCTGCTCAAAACTGTCGGTGCTCATTGCATCCACCTGTTTTCTGTGCTGGGGAGTTAGAAGGCAACTTCGTGGGAAACGGGCCATTTTGTGTTGCAGCAATTAAAGTAATGAATTAAAAAGCCTCCCTGCATATCTCTCTGGTTGTATAAATCAGCATTGCTCCACCATGGTTTCCTGAGAGTAAGTCGTCTAGCTTTGAGGATACTTCCTTACCACTGGCTGAGAAGGTAGAAATATAAAACTTCAATAGTATGACTAGCCATTAAATAGGGGTATGGCTGGCTTTCAGTTTTAGTGATTGGTGAAGCTACTGGGAATGTTTTTGGTTTTAGGTTTTTCTCTTTTTTTTTATTAATTGCCTTTTTGAAGAGGAGTGTATTTTTGCATAGACATTTGTCATTTGTCCAAGTGGTTGGGCTTACCACTCAGGAAAAACTTTTTAGTCCTTAACACTGTGGTTTTTTTGGAAGGACTTTACACTGCTGTGGAAATTTCCTCTTTCAAAGATCATCTCAGAGAGTTTCTTTGCAGATGTAGTATGTGGATATTTGCTGTATCACAACAAATTCTCCTTCTATTTACTACTGTTCCAAGGTTTATTTGATTTTGAGACACTTCTTGCCATGGGGGTGTTATCACTTTTCACTGCTGAGAATCTCCTTTGATGAAGTTAGCTCAAAGTTCTATCTTTGGGTGGTTTCCCAGGAAAAACCTCTTGGCTACTAGCAATTTTCCATTTAAAAATGCTTGCTGGTTGAATTCAATTAGTGTCCTTAGAAACTTCTTGTCTTTAAAGATACCATTGTTCTAGGACTTATACTGCTGGATCTCGGACATCTTTCTGTGTTATCAAAGGTTGAGGCCAATAGAAGCCATATACTGAAATCCTGTTCCTTCTTCATGATGAAAGGAAAGGAAAACTTGTGGATCAGCAAGCTAGACAGGGTTGGAATGGCTAGAAACTTGCAAGGTGTTTTCATGCTAGTAGAAATCTCTGGGTTTATAAACTGTGTGACACGCCGGAGGTGTGACTTAGTAAAGTTGGATCAGGCTTCTGCAAACCTTCTACCATGGAAACAAATGTTTTTGTGAGTAGGCTTTGGCGTGAATAAAAATAACCAACCCCAAAAAAAAAAATCCAAAACCCTTTCAAAGTTCACTCATGAACTCCTAGTTCCCACAGAGGAAAGGATGCGATTGCGTTGATTGCTGTATGCAGTCTCACAACCTGCATGTCGTCATCTTGAAATCAGAGAAACAGCACCTCAGTCCTGTCATGTTTAAGTGTTTGTGTTGCATCCCCACGTGTTCAAAGGTTTTCAAGTAACAGCATAAGTGTCCCATATGCATGGTAGGTAGTTTATGAATTGTGCCAGTCATCTATTCTCAAAGAGATCCTCTACTTTTTGAGTAATAGACACATCAATCATTAAAATGTAAGAATGGATAATGAGCAGACCTCCAAATGGCATTAAACCCTCCATTTTCTGACGTGAGAACTCATTATATCCTGTTATTAAATAAGTCTCATAACAATATTTTAATATGATTAAAGATGCTGCGTCTCATTTGTTAAGACCTCAGGAAATTAATGTGGGCAGGGCATTAATGTACTGGGGAAGGAGGCATGTGAATCTTTTTTTTTTTAATTATTAGTTTCTTTCTTTGCTACTGGTTGTATCAGTGCCTTATCAGTTAAGTGCAGGAGCTTAACAATGGGTTCTCTCAGCAAAGCCCTCTCTTTTTTTTGTGGGTGAGGTTAAAGAACAAACACATTGCCGTGAGCTTTTAAAAGCTTGATTTCAATTACATGGTAGTAGGGCAAAGCTCTCAAACACACAAAACTTTGACTTTGTAAAGACTGTGACCTCCCAGGTACACGTGCTTTAAGGAGAAAAAATGTACTTGACATGTCCCACTGCTGTTTCCACGCACCCAGAGCTGTGTGTATCGGGGAGAGCAGGAGGGAGGCAGTGGTGTTAGCAGTGGGATGGAGGAAAATCGTTCCTCTGGGAAAGCAAAGCTCTTCTGTTTGACTAGTAAGAATTTAAAAAATAAATATATCCCTTATCATGGAATGATAAACAATGAGGTCCAGGAAAGGCTCTTTGAATAATTGAGTCTGATCTCCTGCCTTTTTCAAGACTATTTGCCTTCACATTCCTATTAACATCTTATAGGACTTTGTCTTTACTAATGTTTGTTTGTGGTAGCACCCACAATGTTATAGGCACTTTCTAGGCTTTCAGGAAGAGCTGGTGCTTTCAGACTCTGGGTGGACGGACAGACAAACAAACAGAGGTCGTGGCAGAGGAGCAACAAAAGAACTTTTCTGTGCAAACTGAGACCCTCTGGAGCTGGTATGGAGTTCACAAGGCAGGTTTCAGGAGGTTGTTTCTTCCCTGTCCCACTTGGCCTTTCAGTTGCCTGGAAGCAGAGCCCGTGCCGTGACCACGACCACACCGCTCTGCAGCTTTTACACTTTGCTGCCTCTGGCCCCAACCATGCAGGAATCAGCTGAAAAAAGGACATAAAGCTGAGGAGACTGCAGAATGTACATGACTCCCCAGCAGGTTTTCTGGTAAGACAGGCATTGAAAGCCAACAGGACCTGGATTCCTACACATCCTTTGAAAATCCACCCTATATTTTAACACATAGACACTGATAAAATTACACTAATGATATTGCCCATAGTATTGCTTAAAAGGGAAAAAAACCAAACCCAAAAACCCAAACAAAGCAGTGCAAATACTGAGATGAACTGGTTTTGTCCATGCTGAAATTCAGTTTTCCTTCTCAAGCCTTCTGCAGGACTCTGCCTGTGAGTCTGTTGGAGGGAAATTAAATAACATTCCTAAACATAAAGGGGGATGCCTAATCCTCTTGCCTTTCATAGCTCGCCCTGTTTTTCAATACATCAGCAGCTCTGAGAGTTGTATCGCAGAGGTAAATGATGCCTATACTGTTTTGGAAGTAAAAGTAGACTTTTTTTTTTTTGCACACAAAACTAAATCAAACTGCTTGAAAAAGTGTTTTAAGTGCTAGGAAATGCAGCAGGGATCAGCTAGAACAATACAGAAGGCCAGAAAATATCCAAAAATGGGGCAGGTTAATCCCTGTTGGGTTTGCAGTTCTGGTCTCGTGTCCATGCCCCAGTGGTGCAAAGGGGCAGACACCTGCCCTCCCTCCCTGCTGCGCATCTCCCTCGTGGGAAGCGGGCTGCCCAGCACGCTGTGTTTCATGGGGCCTGGGGACAAGTGTCACCATGTAGGATATCCGTCTTTATGGTTTCTCACCTGTTTGAGGCAGCCCTGAAGTAAGAATTGGGTGTGGTATGTGAAGGGGGAGTGGAAAGAGTTAAAAATCTTTCTCGTTTTGATGCTAAGTCCACTATTTGTGTGAGCAGGAGCTCTCTATCAGGGCTGGGCTTTGTAATGTATTCCATCTATTGATAAGGAGGCAAAATAACATTTCTAAATTGTTCAGGGTGTTTGCAGAATGCCAAGGCACTCCAGTGGCCTTCTATACAGAACACTGCTGATGATAAATCGTAAGAGATATTCTAGAAGTGCATATTTGCTTGTGGAAATATCTGAAATACTGGAAAGCTCACAGATTTCCCAAGGTAGGAGAAGAGGCCATTCAGCAAATTTTCCTTCTACTTGAAATGCAGTTTTCAAATAATTTAAAATCTGAGTACCTAATGAAAATACAGCATAGTCCCCATGGCTTCCTGAAGTGATATGATCCAGTCTCAGGCTCACGCAGCAGAGCAAATAGCCTTCATATATTATTTTACACTAGGTGATTTCGGCCTGCAGTACATTTTGTTTGAACCACACTCCTATAAATACCTTTAAAGGGGGGGCAGGAGCCTGCCCACTGAGGAATAAATGCAGGAACAGAACCTCCTGTGCAAATATTAGTGTTCAGCATCTACTGTAGCCCCAGCGAATATGTTCATAACACATGTACAATTCCAACGAAAAGGTTATGTGCAGTACATGGACATGTACTGACATGGCCCATGTGTTTCATGTGGAAGCACATTCACTGTCCTAAAGTAAATGTTGTCATCAAAAAAACATTTCTTTTTCCTAATATTATTGATGCAAAGGACTGACAGGGGGGGGAAAAAAAAAGTAAAGTTAAAGTTTATCTGGAAAATGGAGAAAGTTTCACATAATTCTTGTGGAGCTTCTTCCAAAATGTTTTCCGAAGTTTCTGTGCTTACAGGCAGATATATTAATAAATTACCTGAAAGCATGAGGCTCACTGCAAGGAGTAGCAATCTGGTTTGTACATTCCTGCGCAAGAGGAAGGAAGGTGGAAATCCTGCAAAAGATACCTGACAAATAACCTATCAATAAGAAAAGCCCTTCCTAAGTCCAGCTGCAGGCTTGCTTTATGCCCTGAAGCTTAAAGTTTTATATACCTTCCAAAATGCTTAGACTGAAATCTAGCTTCCAGTGATGTTAGTAGCAAATTAGCCATTATTTCCAATGGCCCTAGAATGTCGTAGTTACCTCCTTCTTCCTTTTTCTTCATCACTCTGTAACTGTCTTCAGTATTCAAATGCTGAGACGTGTTAAATTCTATTTATTTAACTGATTGTATTTAATGTATCACTGGCGTAGCAGCCACCACTATGTGCAGTACGGTGATGCTGAATAAAAGGCGACAATGATCTTGTGAGACTATAGCATGCTGTATGTTTACATATGAAAGCAGGTTCAATATGCACTACATTGTGGCGTCCCCATGATGCCTCTCTTCATCGCTTGTTAGTCCAAGAGCCTTCTTACTTTCTCAGAGCTACCCCTTATGCATATGCATATCTCCTCATAATAATGCCATAAGGCTGCTAATCTATTCTCCTTCACTCCCTCCTTAAAACTCACTTTTTCTGTAGTGGCTGGAAAACATCTGACAATAGCCCAGCAGCTGGTGTGCTGCTACTTATTCTGCTGAAGACGATAAATACGCCATTATCCCAACTCCTTTATCTTCCTCTTGGTTGTCCCACCTGTTGTTTTCATCCCATGCTAAAATGGTGATATCTTTAGAGGAGAAACTGTTAGGATTTTTAAAAAATACGTGTCGCCTACCATGGCACGGTTCTTTGAGTAGGGTCTCTCCTTATGACCACAATATGAATAATTGCAGACATATTGCCCAAGCAATTTTATGTTCTTTCAGGAATGAAACATTCCATATTCTTTCCAAATACTCTGCTAAGTTTGCACCAGTATCTGCTCTGCTCATTGCAAAGGCAGAAAATATCAGTCTTTGGGAGGGAAGCAGGATGTCCTCTTTGTTTATGGTGAGGTTCAGTGACTATTTCTGTAAATTTGGGATGAGTGACACCTTCTCATTCGCTTCTCCACCTCCCTGCATCCAGCCTGAACCTCCTTCCCTCTGCTTCTGGGTTTCCAGGAGTTTCCTCCCTGGATGCGAGGTGGGGGCTTGGCAGTCCCAAGTTCTGCACAGAAAGCCTTCACCAGAGTATGGATGAGTGGCACAGGAGCAGTCTCTCCAACATAAAGTCTGGTATCCTTGTCAAAAGGACCCCAGAAACTTAAGTTTCAAGCAGCATCAAAGCATGTGTTTTGTATGTTGTTTTATTCACATTTGGCACTTATGTCCTGGAGCAGATGTGGCTTGGTAGACCCTCTTCTGTCAAGGTCTAACCTGCATGCAGACCTGATTCCTCTTCAAGTCTTATCAACCTGCATTAGATATCAACCTACATTCTTCCTTCCTGCAGAGTGGATATTTAATTTATAATTGTCACCATTTTAATGTGGACTTTGTTTTTTGAAATTTCTAAGTCATGGCATTATATTATAATGTGAGGCTGATTCAGTTTTTCACAACAGAAATTTCTAGTCCACCTCTTTGCAGAAGAGAGATTAAAACTGCCACTTCTGAGGGGAGCCAGCAAGTACAGGAAGCAGCTATTATTATTATAATTATATTTGCAAAAGTGGGTTGTCTTCAGCCTATTTCATATGGCAATCTAAATGTGCTCTTGTGCTTGAAAATACTAGAAGACTGAAATATAATTTTTGGTTTTTCACTTCAATATTTTCTTTGCAAAATCTGAATTTTTCAGTATGCTATTAAAACACAAAAAATGGTGTATCTGACACTTAGGGTAACAGCTGTTATGGCGACTAGCTGTAATCAAGCAGTTTGGAAAGGAAGTTAATTTTCAGTTTAAGGTGGACAACTGTATTGTAGAAACATTTGTGAAAAGCCAATTATAAAAGCTGTTTTAAAATTGAAGATGTGGATGCTTTTGCACTTATCCAATCTGGAAGTTGAAACTACACAGATCATGGGACTTTTATGACTAGTCACCGTAGAAAAAAATAGCTCAAACTTCATATCAGTGAGCCACCAGAACAATCCAAGAACAAACAGGTATTTTTTAATCTGAAGGATGAACAATCATGAGAAAACTGCAAAATTTTAGCACACCAGGCTGAAATCAACTACACAAAATAAATTATAAATTATAAATTGCTCGTCTTAGGATGGCATCTATAAGATTGATGGTACGTTCACAAAGTGTACAAGGGAAAAACAAGCTCATATTTTGCAGTCTTTTAGGCTGTTCATTATAAATTGGGAAAGCCTTTGGAGTGTTCTGTTAAGATCTGCTCCAATACATGCTGCAGTTAAAGTAAATCCTTCCATTCAATCCGGTAGGTATAGATCAAGGCTGTTAAGGGGTTCATTCAGTCTTTAAAAACATTGACTTAACAGGGAAGATGAAGACAAATTTTATGGATCGGACATAGTGGACCAGCTGACAATTCTGCATGTCAGGAGTGAAATGACACCATCTTCTCATTTGGTGGCTGATCTGCCAGGGTGCTGGTGCTGCTGCTGACATACACGGCATCCCTTAGCACCTTCAATACAGCATCTCTCAAGTGTTTTGTCTAGAAGGTCACAAGTCCCATGGGCAGCACTCTGAGTAGAAACATATCTCTCTAAGCTGTGAAAATTGTTCCCTTGGACTTTGACACTGTTAAAACGTTTGAAATGGTCATTCAGCTCAGTCATAGCTGCTTCTAAGGCTTTCCCTGTGATGTCTACCTCCAGCCAAGTCAGTCATGGGAGAAGCAGCTCTAGGTCAGTGCTTTGCAGTGTTGTTTGGACAGGCATTATCACCTTCTTTTCCCATTTCTATTTTTCCCACTTGTTCTACCTTGGCTGGTTTTCCACTATCCCTTAGATTCCCATCTCCTTCCTGAACCCCATCCCGCTGTGCCACCTTGACTTGCCCTCTCCTTATGTTTGTTTTTGTGTCCTCAGAATAAGACCAGCTCCCAGCAGCAATGTCTGTGACATGACCTGAGAGAGCTCACTGAGGGTTTTTTCCCTCCTTACCTTTCCAGTTTGTGGGAGCTACTGCTCAGGATGTGTGTGAGCAAGACAGCTGACCACTCACTTTTCAGTAAATGGGAAGGGACAAAAGTGACCTGAGACGCTCTGTGCTTTCTAATTTGCACTACACCTATGCTTAACAGCCTGCAAAATGGGCAGTGTAACCAGAAGACTGAAGAAGGGACTTGAGTGATTATTATGGAGCGGCCGAAACCGTGACATTCAAATGCAATGTGTTAATAACCTTATCAAGAATAATTTGCAACAGATTTGTAAGCTAGCAAGAAAGAGCAAATAGAAGGTTGTGTGTGTGCATGCAAATAATTCTCATTGCTATCAGGGGTATATATTTTGCACCAATACACACCAAGACAATCATTACCATTGACAGGAAATTCTGTGTATGCACAAAGGCATGAAATAGCTAGTGACCAGCGTAAAAGAAACAACACTTAGCAAAGCAGAAAAGACTATTATCTGTTGTATGATAACAACCTCTGGGTTCTTGACTTACACAAAGTCAAATGAGATGCTGGGTGGAGCTCACAAAGCCCAGGCCAGCCAAGGCACAGAAGCCTGGTGAGAGGTGAAGGCAGTAAAAAGCAATTTCTACGGTGGTCAGCTCGCTTTCTGATGTGCATAATAGGTCTGTAATGAACAGGTAGCTATTTGGAAGCATGTGTCTGTGTTGGGAGGTTGTGCCATGCAAAGGGAATAATGTGCTTTGCAAAGGAGGTCGTGGAAGACTTATCAAAACAGTATTGGTAGCCAGGCAATATGAAGGTTCAGGACTGTTCGCAGTGGTATTAACAGTTAGTATTACTTGAAGAAAGTATGGGGGGTGGTAAGACCTCTATATTTCAAAGAATTTAGAATACAATGTCCTTATTGCGCTTTGCCAGAAACACTACGAGGACATCCACTTCAAAAGAATAGTTTGTCTAGGCTTAAATTTTACTTGAGGCCAATTCCACAGCTATGTAGTGATATTAAGTAGCACAAAGTCATATTATATGCAAACGCTTGTGTCCTTATAAATACAAAGGAAATTCTGTGGATTAAAATCCAACAAACCAAAAAGTTATTCAATTAAATTAGCAACACTTCTTTTAGAAAACATGAAAAACCTACCTTGTACTTAGATGCTGTTCAAATAGTTTATGTTGTCTTTTTATTTTTTGAAAGAAAAGAGGGTAAAAAAGCAAAACAAAATAATCTTGCGTCAGTAGAAAGAAAAAAAAAGCTTTCTGTCAGCTGTGGCACGTTTAAACTCCCTAAATATTTCATCAGACACTGCACTTACTTCAGTGTTTTAAATAAGATTTAATAAATAGGTGCATGTTCAGACTTGTACAGCCCTACTTTTGTCTGTAGTTGGCAATGTGCTGCTGTATGTGTTTGACTGTGCAGTTAAGAATTTTAATTACTTACCTGTTCTATACAGACACTCATTCTCTTCTGTTTATTAAAAAACTAATACCATAGCCATTATGCAAGAAATCTTCCACATACTGTAGATCTGCAATGTTGTCCATAGTAGGCCCCTATTTTCTAGATGTACGCCCACAGTCCCCTTGTCCCCTACTCCTAACATCCAGCTGCTGGAATTCCCACAGACCTGAGATATCCCTGCAACTTTGTGTTTTGTGACTGCTTTGCACTAATGTCTTTGCTGTTAATTATGTGGAGATGTCTGAAATTTTGCTATCTCCACACCCAAATGGATGGCAAAAGCAATATCTGTCTTATTCTCAAGAAAACATAGCTGGAGCTGGTGGTCTTTCTTCTTCCTGTTTTTGTTTCCTTGTTTTGTTTCCAACTTCCAGACTCCTTCAGTAAAAAAATATTGAGGAGAATTGAACAAACTCCACAGGAGTTAAGAGCCAATGATAGGGAGTTGACTGCATCGATTTCTTTTGCTTATGCACTGCCTTAATAATGGCATCCATTATTTATAATTTTGCAGTAACTAGAGACTAAATGGGTTCAAGATGCTGTTTTGCATAACAAGTTCATGATCATTCAGCACAAATAGTTACGCTATCTCGATATCATAAGAAAGATGATAGGATGAAAATATTCCTTAATTTTAATTTGATGGTCAGTGAATGAGTCACAGTTGGAAACCAAGAAGTCAGTTTGTTAATCATAGCTGTGATACTCTCTTCACTACTATATAAGCAGCCTAGCTTGAATTAGATGCTTAATTTTTAGATATCTCAAGTTGTGTGGGATGAAGGTCATCATCAGGGTATATTGATAGATAGCTGTAGAATTTCATCTTATTTGTGATTTCATAGTCCAGAATGAGTCCTGAATAAAACAGGGGAGAAACAGCTTAAAAGGTGATTAATTACGTAATTTGAAGTTTCTAAAATTTGGGTGCAAATGCAGTAGATGTAAGGATTTAAGCCAAAATTATTATAGGTTATCCTTAAAAAGTGTCTTTTTACAGTATTGTACTCACTGTTGGATTTCTGAGTACATCAAAAGCTTTGGATCGAATCTTTAAGGTCTGAAGTCTGGCAGTTTCAGGAACACCTTAGGTTCTCTAACACATCCAGGCATGTTCGTCTGTGGATGTTCTGCCAAAATATCCTTTGGTGACATAGGGCAGGTGGGCCAGACCTTGTACTGTTATATAGCTGAACATCTCTTTTGAGCTTGATGTTCTTTGAGTGCCACAGTGGGGTTTTCAAAACCTAAGTCTGGGGGGCTTTTTCTGGTAAGGTGGGATGGGAAGCCTTGCCTTTCTTCTTTGGTATGGGAAGATGTTTTCATCTGACAAATCTCAGAGCAAACGGTGTCCGATTCCATACAAGTGAGCAGATATGACAACAAGGATGTTCAGGTCACGCTAGCTAGCTCGAGTGCTGTCCTGACTCAGTCTATGCATACTTTACAATGGAAACCCTGCAGAGACCTTCAAACTAACATCACACAGGCTGTGATATGACATTTTTCACCTCTGCCTAAGTGCTCTCTGTCTAGGCACAGCAAAGTTGTAAAAGCTCGATATTATGCTCAGGTAAAGAAACCATGACTCTTTGTGAAGCTACAGAGTGGAGGTGTTGTGCAATATCAATGCAACCACTTTGGCACTGCCATCTTGGGAGAATCCATCACTATGAGCAGAATGGGCATATGCTTAGATGGTAACACAGAGAGTTAATATGTAAGTGGATCCCACCCAGTCTAGCTGTTTTCTTTTCTTCTGCAGATTGTCTGAAAATAGCGAATGTATGGTTTGAAATTAGCCGGTTTTAAGTGGTCTTCAAATTTGTCCAGGGACCCTGCCTCTAGGATGAAATGTGGCATGGAGCCTACTTACATATGTGTTCATTAAAAAGCTCCAGCCAACTGCCTATGCAATGTCAATGCCCACACTTTTCGTGCTCCAGCCTTTATCAGTTTAGATATGTGAAGGGCAGTACACCAGCACAAGAACATCTTATTTTGTTTCCAAAGGATGGCTTCTAATTCGTCTAACTTCCTACTAAAAAATGAGAGGCTGCTTCTCTGAGAGGGAGAGTGGGAGGGAGGAAATGTCCTTATTTGCATTCTTCGCTGTTTCTTTCACTTGAGTGTTTTCTCCTTTCTTCTGCTTTTTTCACATTTACTGCTTACCTTTACACTTGTTCACTTGACAGAGAAAGATGTTGATATCCTCTTGGCCCATTAGTTACCTGTTTGCTTGATTTGTCAGACTACTGCAATATGCTTTAGCACATTGGAGAAAGATAGCTTTTTCTTTGACTTTAAATGCCTGTGTCATGTTTTCCATACAGTAGAAACAGCTTTTACAGTAGAAATAGTAAAGTAATTCAATTAATAAACAGCAAATGCTGCCTTTGCTCTGAAACCCCAGGAAGCTGGTGACAATTTCTGCTCTACCTTCTGCTCTACATCCTTTTCTTATGCAAGAAGAACAGAGGGAGCAAAGCAAAATCCTTGGGGAGAGACAAGAAATCTCTTATGGAGTGAGGAGAGGCACTAGGAGTATCCCTGCCCCTTCCTTCGGCCTCCATCAATTTGAATGCAGCAGATGGTCACATCAAACCATGTAACAGCAGTCTGAGCTGGTGTAAAGTAGAAGCATCAGGAAAGATGTGCATTGATTTAGTTGGTGACAATGACCGTCTGATAAAGATAAGCATTTATCATGAATGAGCTGGGCAGAATAGAATATGGGCAACAAGATATCTCCTTAATTTTAATAATTTTTTGTGGGAACTCACAGAGCTTGTCATCATTAAAGAACTCTTATTTTCCCTAATAGGAGGCAAGAGTAAAAAAAAAAAAAGACGACAACCCTGTATTTTTGTGGTAATTTTTCTAGCAACCCCTCTCAGGCTGCAGACAGTGTGTGAGTATTCCTCAGAAAAAAAATAGAAGTCAGTAATGTTAAGCAAAATGCTTATGTTTGACTTTATCTGTCCACAGATTAGGCACCTCAGCTAGATTATCTGGCTCCCTGACTGGCTAGTGGGGAGGGACAGGTATTCCCAGTGATGTTCACTTCCAGGATCCTTGGCTACCTTGAGTAAGTGGGATTAATCGCTCTTTGAGAATGTTTCCTTTTCCATGGCTATAAAAGATGTCTAAAGAGTTGTTTTATAAAATAACCTGCACCCCTGGGGGAAATTCCTGTGGGTGGCCTTTGCCCACTTGTTTATCCCCCAGCTCAGTTATTTGAGGTGAGTGATAAGGACAAGAATTATCGCTGTGTGTCCTGGCTAAATATACTAAATACATGAGACATACACTGTATGTTAGACTTTTCCTACTCTGGCCAGTGTGGCTTCATACCTGTATCTTGTTACCTGTAATATCTTTCCTTCCTTTACTGACAGCTTGATTAATATTACTAAAAACTACCTGCAACAAAAATATAGGAGGCAAGCATCAGAAAACTGAAACAAAAAAGAGATATTTTGTCAGATGTCATATATGCTAGTTTTGCCAAAGTCTTTGATTTTGAACAGTACTTTCCAGAACAAAGTCATCCTTAAAAACATTTTCTCTCTTTAACCTCATATTGGTGTACTCTTCCTGCAAGTCCTTTGCTAACTTAAAGTGCTACCTAAATGCTAATTCCTCCATGCCTTGGGAAAGCAACCATCCTCAAACAGTCCATCACAGATAGTTTATTGTCTATACATGCACCTTGCTTATAATCCTGGGTTACTCACAATACAGTACAAAAAATAAAATAATGTCTAAGTCCAATTCACTCTTCTCAATTTCTTTTTTCTATTAAGTAACTGAAGGATAAATACTGTTGCTGGGCCACCTGTCTTTTTTGATCTCTTCCTTCTCCAGTCACGTTAAGTTAGAACTAATCTGGGATGCGGTGGATTTTACCTGGATTTTTTTTCTGTGGTTTTCATAGCTCCTTTGTTTTACAGCTTATGTCACTGTATGGCATTATACAGCCTCCCAACATGAGTGATCAGTGGTTTCAGGGAGTTGGCCCCATAGGGCTTCTTCTGTGGGACATCAGAATGGCTGTGGATCCACCTCTTGGAGAGAATGTGCTCCATGAAGGGGGCTTCCTGCTCCAGGTTAACACTGCCCAATTCAATCTTTGTGAATGATTTGAGATTCTTCAATTATCAAAACCAGAATATGTTGCAAGACAATTAAGCGAAATGGCTTATTCGAAAATTTTGAAATGTTCTATTCTGACTTTCCTGTTTCCAGAAGATTGTGGAATCCAGGATTAATTGTTAAATTCAACCTGACGTTACCATTAGTTGCAGATCAATTCAAATTCATGGGTGTTCACTATTGTATTAACCTAAAAATTGTGTCCCGGTTTACTCATACCTTCCCAGTATCATCACCCTGCGAAGGACAGAAGTACCCCAGTCATCCGACCAATTCGTTGCTCTCCAGCACTGACATCTGCAACTCAGTGGCTCTATCCCTGATCATTATATCTCAGTGGAAATATTTTTCTATGAGCTTTCCATCTCATTAGTGAAGGGGGATTTTACTAAAGCACATTGTGATTGCTTTATAGATGAGTTTTTAATAAAAATTGTTTATATCATACGAAGATGAGATTTGAAATGCTGATGGCCAGGATTTATTTTCAGTTTTAGTTGTCATACCATTTGCTTTCAGAAGCCCAGCGTTAAGGTGTCAGAGATATTTCTTCACTTTGCTTTTCTCTTCCAGGGCATGAAAGGGCACTTTCAAGTTAAACTTATCACGAGACTATGTGAAAATGAGAGTGTCTGATGTCTGGTGTAGGTGAGTTGACCAAAGAGATTGTGAGGCTTCAAATTTATCTTTTTGTTCTGAAAGAGCAGAAGTCAGATCTGGCAATTAGAGTGAATTATGGTTCTGTTCCCAAACCATCTTTTCACCAGATACACAAAACCCCTCTATGTTTATGTTTGCCACTGGTGTTTGGTGGAGACGAATGTTTCTTTAGTCTTTGTTTGCTTATGGGAAGCTTAAGGCTTATGCAAAGATTGGCACCTAAGTATAAAATAGTTTCCTGCACAGCAATAGCTCAAGGTTTTGAAGAGAGGTCAGCTTTTAGGCTTTACTTTAATTGTTGCTCTTGTAATCCTGAGATGCTGAATGTTTTTTTTAATGCAGACATAGGCTGAGTAGACAAAACTTAAAAAAAACCCAGCTAAGTATGGTGCTAAGCTTCTGAATGTTTTCACAAGACACCTCAGGGAATGTGGGAGCTACAGTAGCTTTTAGCCACTTTGGTTTTGTGAAAATTTGGTATTGTAAAACCTTTCTCCTGCTATTGAGGCAGAGGATCTCATTGTTGGGGATTAGTGTGACAATGGAGCAGGATTGCTATTTGGATCCTAAAAAGCAGTGTCTCTTCTAAGGGAAATTTACAGCAGAGATCCTTGAACTATAAGAGACGAGTGCAGGTTTTAAATGTCAGCTCTGAAGGCAACAAAAACAATTACATGAAAGTTCTAGTAAATGTAAATCTTAACTAACTGATTTCTTAACTTTCCAACCTGCTTTTCCTTCTGAAACAAAGGTGAGAAATACGAAGTCTTTCGTTTTCTTCTTTTATCGTCTCTGTTAAAAATGTAGAATTCTAAGTTTTATTGAAGCTGTAAATCCACTCTTTAGCAGAAATAGTAGCAAAATCATAAGAATAAATTAATTTAAATCAAATTATCACTGTACAATTGACTTGTTAAAAGGGGGTCTTAGTAGCCAGCTCCACAAGCTGCTGACTCACTGCTGATGTGTTTTAACACCCACCTCCTCTCTTTCACAAATTGCTTCAATAGTGGCTAAATTCAGCTGAAAAGCTGGATTCCAGGTTGGTTGCATTTCCCACTAACATCACACTGTAATGTGCTGGCAGATGTCAGCACAGGGACATTCTGCACACCACGGCTCCATTATGGCAGTGAACCAAATCGGTCTGTTTATTTCTTTCTAATAAACATTATTCCTGGTTGATAACATAGCTTCTGTTTGGAAACTCTGACCATCATTCTTGATTTAGGCTGGACTTCAACCAGTGTCATTTACTAATCTAGATACTAATTTACTAGACTCAGGAAAGCTAGCCATTATATCTGCCTTTTATTTTTAACTCCTTGCATTTTGGAATATAGATTGTTCTCTTGTCTGACCAAAATAAATAAAAAAGCCTCCTCATCTCACTGGTCTGAGGTTTAGGTTTGGTCCCTGATCTCGCCTACTAAAATCAAGGATCAAATAGCTCAGGAGAAGGCCTCTGCCTTTATTCTCTGGCCAAGGCTGCTGTCAAGAGAAGTAAGAATTAAGCGGAGTTCATTCTTCAAGGAAGATAGTAACCTCCGTCTTCAAATGAACCTTCCGATATGACATGTTGTGGAGCTACAGGTTATTGCTGAGCCCCTAGGGTCTAATCCTGAACTGGCTACACTATTTGTCTCTTTTAACTCTTAATGTATTTATTCTGTTCGTAAGGATGAACTAATTGAAGAAAGGCGGTAGCGTGGGTTTGAAAATGAATATAAGCAAATAAACCCGCTGTGCTGTGCCGCAGTACTTGTGCCATGAGCAGTTGCATCGTGTTCTTATCGCTGAGTTACCAACAAAATTAATGCACTAAACACCACGTTATTACCTAAAACAGGAAAACAGGCAGCTGGATTTCCCTGAGTGTTTGGATGTCTGACTTTAGGCACCTACTAAGGGCTCACCTCCTAGAAAATAGGACTTCTCCTGGACAGAGACCTACAGCTTGGGTCAGCCAGTAGCCTTCTAGTGTTTGAGGTGATGTGCTCTTGAGTTGTTGTATGAGTTTTGTTACAAACCAGGCAGGTATTTTCACACCTGTATTGTCTTGCTGCTTCCAGGAAACAAACACAGGTAACTCCTGGCTATGACCCAGTCTCCACGAGGACTCCACATGAGCCCAGAGATCTTTGCAAATGTATAGATACTCTGCAGATCTCACTACAAACTGAAGAAAAGAGTCAGCATTTCTGGTTTCAATCGTATTTGCTATCCTACTATGCAAACTACTAGAAACTTAACAGATATGAACCTAAATAATGGTATCTATATCAGGTTTATGCTAGAAATTACATTTCTGAGGCTGCCTAGAAGTAGCTCATCAGAGGGTTATGAATAATGTATGACATTTTTTGCCATTGGTAAGGCAGTGCTATCTGAATTAATCCACTCATTTCTTTATATATTTAAAAAGCCTTAGCTGCTTTTCAGCCTTTATTCTTGCTGTAGTGTAGCAGGTATTTGAGTAAAGTCAGTGATTTTTCTTCCTGTCTACTTTAGAAAACAATACTCATAGGCTCTTTCTTTGACTTAAACACATTCATTCTTCCTAAAGCTTTTAAAAGAAGCAGAGCTTTCAAGATCAAAGATATTCATACAACACCTGTACTAACACTATTTTCAGTCGTTATTGACCATTCTTTGTGATATTGTTTTATGCAGGTGCCTTTCCAGTGAGCTCTTTAGAATGTGAGGGAATAAAAAAAATAAGCATACAGAGCATCTGTGTATCTTTTTATCACACTTTAAAAAGCAGAGCTTGTTGACAAATGGAAAAAATTGAAGCACATAAATATAATCACTTCACTCCTCTGCTCCTTGCGATCCAGGGTATTAGAGAATCTTCAGATGGTTGCTCACATGATCATGAAATCACTGCGTATTCTGTAGGATTCATGGATAAGAGCCAGAAATGAATATTTACAAGTGGTAAGCAAAGCGTGTCACTTGATAATAATTTCTTATTACCTCTTCTTAAATACTGGAAGTTGTCTTGTTAGGGGGCAGAAATAATTCCACACGTCTTAGATTACCCATCCAATTCAGTCTGGAGAATGTCCAGTGAATACTTTCAGGGAGCAAGTAAGAGACAACTTGTAGACCTTAAATTGTTCTCAAAAAGTACTTTGCAAACACAAGTATCAAACCACAAATAGATGTGTGTTCTCCAGCGATCAAGAAACAAAATAAAGGGAAACAGAGAGCGTTAAACGTACAATAACTGTTCCACACAGTAATTGAACGATTGCTGTAGGCAGCTATGCTACATTTAGAGTCTGTCCCCTTGTCCTGCTATATTTCTGTTTTAGCATTTACCAGACATGAACTGGATGTATTTTAAGACTCAAGTATAGAAATAAATACACAAATTAAAAAAACCAGCTATATTCTCAAGCAAAGGATAGTTGAACTCTGTGAGAATTACATACTTAATCAGGAGTTGGATCAAGACTTAAAGAACTGAATAAAACCACTTTCTTGTGCAAATGAATCTACATTTATTTGTTTCTTACAAAGGAAATGTATATTTCCCTTCAGGACAGGATGTAAAGGTGGGCTTTTATGACTAATCTGAAGCAGCTGATTGTACTCCAATGTTTGTATGAATTTGAATGGTATATTTCTTTCTTTTCACTTTTTTTTTTTTTCCTAAGAAAGTAGTTATTTTAAAGGAAAAGGGAGATGACAGAATAATCCAGTCCCAGAATGAGTGCCCAGATACCAGGTACTGTATGTGAGAACTGAATATTCATAACCATGTGCTTATAGGCGAACAGACTGTAGACCAGTTAGAGAGAAAACATTCATCAGAAAATGGTGTGATGCAGGTTCATTCTTGCTGATAGGACCATGAACAGGTACTTCACAAACTGACAAACAGGATGTATTTTAGGTATTGTATTAATTTTAATTTTAATTTTGTTATAGTCTCTACTGCCTGTTTGCAGAATGGGCCTGTGTGAAATCGTCACATTTCATGGCAATTCTGTGTTAGCAGTAGCTGAACTCAATGAAAAACCTAGTGTAAGTGAAATCTATTGCAGTCCCTGTAGTCAGTGATAACGGTGCTGGGGACCATAAAGAAGTGGGAGAGATGTTCTTGCAGTGTTAAACCTGGGGTTCTGCTTCCAGCAGTGAGCACCTAAAGCACTCCAGACATTAGAGATGCATGAATTCTTCCAAAAGAGGGCAGAAGCAGCATTTACAGAGTCCCCTTGACAAATATGTTACCTTCACCCAGTTGCAGTCTTCTGTCCCCCAGTAGTTCAGAATACAAACCTCTGGCTCTGCAGAGCACACTGTAAGAACCAGCCAGGAAACTTCACAGATGCTGCAACACCTACACAACACTGCAGACTGCAAAATGTGTCAAAATCCTAAATGCAAATAGTCTTCCTGACAGCAAACTCCAGTAGAGAATGTACAGACTGCAAAATGAGTGGAATGCCAAAGGTTATTTTCAGCCCCTAACATTCATATTGTTTCATTATGCTTTCAGTTGAATGGTTTCATAATAGTTTAATAAGAAGTCTGAGGAAGCATGTGAGCTTGTGTATAGCCCCTAGATAAAAGAAAGACAGAGGAATAAAGAAGTGGTGCCCAGAAATGTATGATGTTATGTAGCCACATGTAACTGATGTAAAATTTTTTGGACATTCCAGGCAAAAAGATCAGACCCAGTGTGTCACCTTACCCCAAGGCAGTGAAATCATTAAATAAAAGGCTGAAAGGGACTGCAGGAGGTAATTTAGTCCAGCTCCCAGCCCTAAGGCAGGATCGCGTCTACCTGCGTCATTTCTGACAGATGTTTCTCCAACCTGCTCTAAAAAACCTACACTTGATCATGTCTGCCAGGTACCCAGGCAGACTTTCTTGCACGTTTGGCAATGCTTGAGTAGCCTGTCAAACCAACAAAGCCTCATTGAATTGACAGTTGGAGAACGTAAGAGAGAGAAAGAAATATATAGGTGTCCTTCCAGCACAAGAGAAATTGCATTTGATTTTACATTACTGTCTCACTGGGAAACAATTCGTTCTAGTTTGGATTCTTTTTCGTGCACTGTTTCGGTAAAACATACATAGTGTGGCCTGCAGGCCATCAAAACTGGACTGTGGCAAGTAAACACAGAAGTTGAAGTGTAAATACATTAAAGAATTTTGTGGGTAGTATTAGAAATATTGAGCCCAATTTCGAACACACTGCCAGTATCTACATTCATATGTTTAAGATTTGTCATTTTGCAGCTGAGATATTGAGAGAACGATGCCCTATGTTACACTAAAATGTCTGTTACCATAAACTCCGTTCCATGATACAGATCAATATATCTTTCCAAAATGTTTCACCAAAAATGTGTAGGACTAGTTATCATACAGCTTTGTGTCTTCTGCCCTTTGACAGTATTAGGTTGGTTCAGTATAGCCACTAGGAAGGACTGACTGACCTGGTATGAGAGATTGACTCTACTAGACTAATCTGTTGGAAAAATTGAGTTGGTCAGGGAAAAATACTGAGCAGATCTGAAGCAGAATGAAAATTTTCAATTAATTAAAAAAATTAAGTTTAAATGTTCAGATCTTGATTTATTTATATAAATAGAACTAAGGAAAATTATTATTTAAAAGTAATTTCATTTTAAGGTGCCTGGTACAAGACTGTAGGATAGTTTTCAGGGTGGCCAGCTGGTATTCACAAGGTTTACACCTACAGAATATTAAGTCTAACCCTTTTCTCACACTCACCAGGATCAGATACTGTTCTGTTTTGTTTTTTTCATTGATGCATTGGCAGGGCATAGAGTTATCAGTGTTTTGCTTTAAAACCCCTCTTAACTACTAACAGAAGCAGCAGATAATAATTTTCCTATTGCTAGCAGTTACTCTCAAAAAGGCCATGCAGAAGTCTGGTTTATTTTAAGAGGGTTTTGCTAACTTTTCTTCTGGCAAGTAAGCCAGGTTTTATTTCTGACCTGAGTGACAGGTTGAACATGTAAGAAAGCGTGTGGCAGCCTCCGGATGTGGTGGGACAGGTCTTGGACCTCTATTTTCACACGCAGGGCTGAATTGTCCTGTGAACAGCATTTTCAGCTTCACATAAAGGTGTTCATTGTCCAGGTAATTTTATTTTGTGTTTTGATAGATTCTGTCTAAAAAGGCAGAGGGTGTAATTTATGAAATCCAATGAACTACTTTATACTGATAAGAGACAGAGTAGCTGAGAAGACCTTGTCTCTTAGAACATGTAGGAGAATGTGAAATAAAAGAAAAAGAAACTCACTCACAGCTTTTCCAAGGATCCCTAGTAATTCATAACTGTATGGGCGATGTCCTCAGACCTCCTAAGGAACTTGTGAGACAAAGATATAATCACATTTTTCTATTGCAAATAGTGATTTTTTTATGCTTCTTGCAAGAGATGCCTCACTGAAGAGTCTTGACTTTCCAGAAATGTGGAAAATACATATTTTCATCTGCAGTCCATAAAGTTGGCAGTTTAACAGGCTCTGAGAACTGGTCTGAACTTGGGCATCCAAATTACTTTCTGAATACAAGTGTGCATAAAACCCAGAAAAGGTAGTCTATAAAATAAGGACATGGTTGTGATGAATATCTGAGGAGAACAGCGGTTACAATCTAAACATCATTGTCACTGGGTAATTGAAGCTTAGTTTCCCTCTTAACTTTCTCTTTTCCAGGCTAAATAAGCTTCAGCCTCTCTTGTCCATGAAGTGCCTCAGCCTCCCACCCATTTTGGTGAATCTCACTCCAGTTTGCCAACATCCTGCTTGTACTGAGGTGTCTCAAACTGGACACAGCTTTCAGGTGCAGCCTCACCAGTACAGAACCAAGGGGAATAATCATCTTTTACTTATGTATGCTTCACATGCCAAGATTACAGCTATTAAAAAAAGAGGGTAAATTTGTGGCGTGTAGTCACAAAGAGAGATGGCAGGAAACAGAAGAGCACAGAAAACAGGAGAATGAGGAAAAGAAGAATATGGAGGATGGATATAGAAGTATGAATCCCTAAGAAAACCTCCACTGCCCAGGATCATGTTAAAATTGCATCCTAACAACAGGTCCTGAACATTCAGAAAGTTACTCTTCTGGAAACAACCAGCTGCTGCGTTTTGTTCTGAAGTCCAAATTTTCATCCCATATCTTTGCACTGTACCTACTGTATATTTAATCGTATATGCATGTGTGACAGGTTTGAAAGAAAATAGGTCAACAGTACTTAAGATAAGTAATACTTTAATCAATTTTAACGTAACTTCTGATGGATAGTGACTGAGGATAACATACTGCCTTCACTAATTCCATTTAAAGTAGCAGGGGCATAAAAAAATTGTATCGTATGAATTACTTGGGGGACACAAATTATCTGGTTTATATTCCCATAGAAGCTATAATATCCAGCAGGGTACTGTTAAGGACATGCAATAATTTTCGTAGCTACTATGATTATTATTGATATACAATGTTCATGTAAATTCAGCCTTCTTCAGTTCTGTGTGGAGGAATCACTAATGTGTAATGGATCTGATGACAGAGAAGACCTTAATGATAAGTTGTAACTGGACTTTTACTCATTTTATGCTTAATAGATTTTTACTTAAAAGAGAAATCCACTCTTCTACAGCCTTCAAAAAGTGTTTATATCTGGTTGGGAGCAAAGCATGCAAAGTGCAGTTGTTGGAAACTGTATATTGAAAAATTAAAATTAGTATTATTACAGTGTTTAAAAAATAGAAAATGCATATTAGTTTTTAACGCAGATCATCCCATGAAGACAAAAGCAGTAAAAATAGCCTGGATTTTTTGGTAGAAGTATCAGTATTCCCAGTAAGGATATTAGAAACAAATTTCTACAACATACCTCTCAGAGTAGCTCCACTGATGTCTGTCGAGGTTCGTCATTTTATAAAGGCTTGACATAAAGGAAATGATGGCTTGACTGTATATTTGGGTTTAGGACCTTTCTTGAAAGCTTGAAACTCGAGGGGTGGGGGTGAGGTTCCTTATTTTCAAGGTGATAGTATAATATGAGTAATACCAGGCAGTGAATAGTTGAATCAACAGAAAATGCTGGATGCACAGATACTGGAAGAGTACAAGTGCAGTGCATGACACAGAAGCAGGGGAACCTCACGTTAGTGTACAGAGGAATATTTAGCTCTTTTTATGGTGTAATATAACAAACTATCTTGTAATAAAGTAACATAATCTTTTAATGTTTAGATGAATTTATAAAGGCTGACAAAACGAATTTCTTACCTCTTGATCAAAAGGTCATGCACCAGCTAATTCTTAAATGAGGTGATAAATAACCACCAAACCTGATACAAGCAGTAATCTCAAGTTGTGATGGAGAAAAAAAAAATAGTTTGGCCTAGATCAATCCCTCTAATTTGGAAAACACTTTCCAAAATCATGGAAAGAGATGGTCTTTGCCCTGAGGCGGTCACGGTCCATAACACTGCCCAAACATACTCTGCAGGTAGGTGGGTGTGGGGCAAAACTCTACACAGAGGCACAGCACTGGCACACCATCACGGCTCAATTTCTCCCTGCTCAAATAATTTAGGATAACAACTCCAATATGAAATCCTTCTCTTGCAGCAATAAAGAGAAGCTTTGCCATTCATTCAGAGGAGTAAGGAAGGAAGTCAAAGCAGAGTTTTACCTCCAGGACAGACAGCACCCTAAGTAGCTCTTGAAGACTCAGGTAACATATGTTTTAATGGGATTTTTTTAAGAAAAATTAGTTGTTTACTGAAATAACCATCTAATTTGCCAGTGAAGATGGTTGCTGCAGGATGGAACAGCTGAAGCATTTTATTGTGATACTTTTTTCACTCTTTCTTAAACCAAGATAGGTTGTATAACAAGGTGACGCATAAATTGTATGTAAATTATAAAAACTCTTTGCCCAGATTTCTTTTGGCCTACTTTCTACAATATTTAACAATCCTACTGTGTTCCTCTTTATGCATGAGAATGATGCCTGACTTTTGAAACTGAACCATGGAACTTTATGAAGACAGAAACTTTACATGGAACTTTATGAATCACAATGTCTTAAAACAAAAAATAATTATTCTGTAAAGCACAACTAATAGTTTAAAATTTGTGATCTGGGTCTGTTTCACAGAACTGTTTATATCTGAGTAGATCATGCAAAAAACCGAAAAAAGCGTAGAAGAGCTCTGCTGTATTTTTTGCCTTGTGTTCCTCTTAATAGGTAGCTCTGCACAGCAACTTCCACTTAGCAAGGTCTTTTTCTGCACTTGACTAACTTTAACCTACTCAGTGCATTGGCTCTTGTGCTTATGGTCACTCAGGTGCTTAAGCACTTCACTCTGTCTGTGCCTCGGTCAAGGAATCATAGAATCA
>NW_010248649.1:0-31450 GCF_000690775.1 Eurypyga helias
TTAAGAGAAAAAGCTGGACTTCATACCAAATCATATTTCCTAAGACTGAGGCTTTAAATAAAGAGCAAGTTCTGAAGAACAAGATGAACAAAGACAATGATACTCCTACAAAGGCCATATTTCACATATATTATTTGAAATATGTCAAATAGTCCCAGGTATATTTTGGTGTCCAGTACTCCTGCAGCACGGCTGCAATAAACTGCGTTGTTGGGCAATGTTTGCCAGCTATAGTGTCAGTTAATAGCTTTCCCTTTCACCGAAGTCACTCCAGAAATGTAACTCAACTATTCTTGCTCCAGCACAGAAGGGAAGACCAGATGCTAATCTGTTTGTTTCAGAAGCTGAGAAAGCAACCGAGAGCGAGCATCGCTCAGGGCAAGTCCATAGGAGTCCCTGCACTGCTGAACAGCTCAGGCGGGCAGCTTTCCCCTCCCCTCCGGTGCGAGCACATTTCAGACAGCGCTAACGCAACGAACAGCGTAACACACCCACTCATCCAGTCAATGACAAAAATATATCAGGAGCAGAAAGAACAGGATCAGCAGACACAGGCCCCAGCAAGAGGAGTAGGGCTGAGAATCGGAGGCGGCCGCAGGGTAGCAAAGCAACTGAGACACAACGATAGCAGCTGCTGCCCCATGAGTGCAGAGGGGCCACGGTGGTGGTTCCGTGTGGGCAGAGGAGTTTTCAGGCAGTGTTCACCTGCCTGCTGTATCTCTAGCTGTAGCCAAGCAGCATTGTGCTCAGAAAATCCCTGGTTCTCTGTCCCATCTATTCCCCAGCACGTATCAGGCAGTACAGAAACCTAAAAAACCCCCATGGCCATATGGTTGACTTGGATCGTGGCAGTGGTGGAGGTGGAAACAAACTCCTCCAGGCTGGAAGGGATCCCACGACCATTACATGAGGACAGTCTTTTCTGATTTTGGCATGGAGGCACAAGCTTCTGGGTCCATCCATCGGGCAGCAGCACAGCCAGCCATCCCTGAACCCACGTTTGCCCCACAGCCCTTACAGCCCATAGGAGCACTTACATATGCAGGGACAACCCCATGCCAATGCACTCACAAGCATCAGCCATGGTACCAAAGAAGCCGCTTTTACATGAGTGACCCCCATGCTCACCCCTCATGCCTGCATCCCTGCACCTACGGAAGAGACCTGAAAATCCTTCCCAGTACGCATGGATGTGGTTTGTTCCTTACAGACTCCTGTGTCCCAGCAGGAAATCAGTGCTGTATGAGCAACTCCCCTCACGTTTAAATCTTCTGATGAGTAAGATGCTCGTCTGCAGCTGCCAGTCAGTACACCAGGCTCCTCATTATGTTTTAAAATATGAAATAAAGGAATTGACTGAAATGTCAGGCAGCAGCTTCTTGTCCTGGCTTTTATAAAAGAGTAAGTTTAAAATGATAATAAGTAATAATAAAGCCTTGTCACCTCTGCAGTTCTCTCCATTATGTACAACTGAATGTGATAAGAATTTATAGAAAGAAAAATCCAGCTGGGGACAACATGGCCTTACCAATGGCCTTTGGCAAACCCTTTATCACAAAGGGACCTACCAATACCTTTCAGCAACCCCTTATCACAAGGACAACACTGCTGCATCCCTGGGGCCAGCACAGTCCCAGACTTGGACATTTTGCTCAAGTCCCACAGGCCGTTCTGCCTCCAGGAGCCGGCTCGCACTGCGCTCCCAAAACATGCATTGGGTGACTTCAGAGCAAGAGGAACTGCTGCTGCCTGGGTGAGATTAAACTGATGAAACTCCCAGGAGTGGATATCAGGCAGCACATTTACAAATAGCCATGCTAATTACCAACTACTGGGACAGTAAATCAAGATCACCAGCTCCATATTTCAAAATTTGTACCAATATAGGCTTGGCAGAAACCCCCTTTCTTTGCTTTTATTTCAGTTTAATGAGATGAATAGTCCAGCCAGAAGGCCTCAGGGCCTGATCCTGCAGTGTTGCTCAAGAGGAGCACAGGGTGTTTTGCAGAGTTAGGGAACAAGTCTGTGGTTTGGACATTTATTCATTCAGACTGAACTTGTCCTTGATTAGCCTTGAAAGAGGATTTAAGGTATCGGAGGTGCTGGGACCAGATCTAAGATACCATGATCACTTCAAGGGCTGCAAATTTAGCACATTAGTCTAGAATTCAAAGCCCTAAGTAACCTCAAATCATTTAAATTACCAGAATGTTTAGATCAAAAATCAAAACAGACAGCGGCGAAAATTCAACTTCTGTTACATTTAATTTCAAAGTGCTGGCTTTCTCAAACTGATAAAATTTGACCATTTGAAATTTTAGCTTTGTGCAGTACAGCAGAAAGCCATGCCAATTAAAAGATGAAAAAAGGGTTTGTCATTTTTCTGAAGATATGAGAATAGTAGCTTTCTAAAGAGAAGATGATCCGAAACAAAAATATTGTCAAAACAGCAATGTGGCAAAGCATTACAATTTCAGCAGAACTGCCTTTGGCTACAGAAAGCATGAGAGCTCCTCCTGACCAGCCCTGCTTTGGGGAGTTTGCTTTTTTACAGATGTTCAACTCCAGACCCAAGGTCTGCAAGGGCAAGGAACCAACTAACAGATCAGCTTCCCTTTTTTAACTGAATGTCAACATTTTTTACTCAAGGTAGATTTTGACAAGCACAAACCTCAAATTCACCATTCATCTGAAGAATAAAAGGCTAAAAATAGGGCTTGGAGGTATATGCTATTAATCAGTGTTTTGTCTAACCTGTTAACCTATTTTGTCTAACCTACATTTTTCACAGGAGTTCCCCGGGTCTTATACCTTCAGCAAGAAGATTCAGACTTTCTTCGGTTTAACTATTTTATCAAGAAGACAACCAAGATAAATGAGCAGAATAGGATAATGTTGCCAGCAGTGACACATGCCTGCACAAAGCCAAGAAAAGCCTGACAACTGGTAAGATTTGGCCAGACATGACAATGGTGCAAGTACAAAGGAAAGCAATAGCTGAAAACAGAGGGGGAAATACCAGCTTAAAAATTACTAAGACTTGCAGCACCAGGCATGAAGCTGAAGAAAAAGAAAATGCACTGCTTGTGGCTTGAGACATCTGAAAGTAGGAAAACTGTCAGTGCAAGACGACATCTCTTTCACTGGAGTTACCTAGCACTGGTTTCGCATTAACAAAGGGGGAAACATTTTCTTACACAACTGTATACACGTCCCATGATTTATATTCTTTACAGCATCTTTATGAGCTTCTTTAGCACATCATCCAGTGTAATAACAGCATGGTAATTGTGTTGGCTGCATGTCCTGGCACTTAATTATAATCCTGTCATTGTCATTTCCCAGCTTGTCTAACAGAATAACCTTGCCATGTGGCTGCCATCCAATTAAGGAAAAAGGGGGAGAAGGAAAGAAAAAATATACAAATATGATATCAATATAAAAGACCCTTGTTGGAAGTCATGGTAAAGCCCCTAAGTTACAACTCTGTAGAACAGTGTCCACTTTCATCTGAGGTTTCTCATCCAGTTTTGTGTATACAAGAAGGACCTCCTGCAATTCAGAAACATAGTTTTCTTTAAGACACCTCTTCTTTCTTTCCTTCTGGACCAGCACAGGTTAAGCTCCAACCTAGCTCTGGAAAACATTTGCTGTCCTCACATGAATGGAGTTTTTCCCCTTCACCAAGTGCAGGTACACCTTCAGCTGCCACCTTAAAATAACTGCTTGCAGAAGGGAAAGTATGGGTGGAGAACCAGCTGCCACCTTAAAATAACTGCTGGCTGTGAAAACAGCTGGCAGAAGGGAAAGTATGGGTGGAGAATGAAGTGATATCTCAGAGAAGTTTAAAACTCAGTCAGAAGGCAGTAATTAATTAATCCTTAGTCCTCTGCATTTTCTGTCTGAGGTTTCTTTTCTATCTAGCCATGCTGATGAGGCTGGCACCCTCCTCCAGTGAATCCTTACTCACCAGCTCCCACCCAAAATCCAACTGAGAAAATGTGGCAAATCCTGTAAGATCTCATCTACCGCCTCCAGGATACTCAGTATGTTCCAAACCGCAGTGTCTCTTAATCAAAGCATCTGACATGAAGAAGTAAACTTACTTTGGTTATCCTGCCTGTCCTTTCTAGCATGGATATTTCAAAGAAGATTGCTCTAGGATCACTTACACAGTCAAGTTACAAGTAATGGTGCATAGACTGTGCTACTACAACCATTTGCATGTATTCTCAGCTCACACATGGACTCTTACAACACCTCAGTTCATTCACAGTAACCCGTTTATGCTTCATATGTTAGCTCCCCAGGATGTCTCCAACTCATATGGGTACAATTTTTCACACCATCATAGCCGTGTATTAGAGGCTTGTGTGCATTATTAAATGGTCACTATCAGTTGTGCATCACAAGAACTAGGGAGACACTGCAGCTGCTTGTTGTAGGAAACTGAGCCCTCAAGATCTCGGTGAATGCAAGATTGCTGTGTAGTCACTGTCCTTTTCCATGGTGATTATTTATATAATCAGAATTAATAGAGAGACAAAAGAAGCTCTTGACAAATAAGACACCTGTAAAATAATAAACTGCAATGCCGCAAGACATTAGGATTCCTCACTGCTGAGCAGTTACCTAGGAGTTTGCCCTAAAATTTTCATAGCTATTCAGGAGAAAATTTCCTTTCCCCCCATTTCTTTGCTATATGAGCAAGAGGTGTGAGCAATGATGCCTTTCTTGTGCTCCTCTTGCTCTTGTCTTCACCCTGCACCTGCCAGCTCTCAGCAGTGCTGCATCCCAGGGTCTCTCAGGCTCTTGGGCACAAGCAAAGGAGTAAGGAGAGAGAGGAATACAGCATTGCAAACCACAGTTTAAAGATTTAGTCATTTACTGTGGCTGTGTTTATCCTTCCCAGACTGCTTTAGCTGATTAAGTACAAAATCTTTAAAAGCAAAGAAAAACAAAAACTGTAGTTTGGGGTAGGCAGTCTCACCCAGCATTCCCATTACATTGCTTGGCCATGTGGAGTCTCTGCAGGTGGGAGCAGCAGCAAACAAGTGTCCTTTTTTCCTTCTTTCCAGGACTGATCACAGCTTTGTTCTGAATTTTGAAGCATTTACTTTTCTCTCCAAGGAGCTGTAAGAAGTCACACAGCCTGCAGAGGGGATGGGCTGAGGGGACTGAGAGGGAAACTCCATGCAGGAAAGTTTAAGTTAATGGAACGCAGCAGAGAGAAGAGTGGATTGTTTTTCCCCTTTCCATGGAGACAATCTCATAGGGATAAAATCATTGAATCAAAACTGGATTTACAAGAGACTTGAGTTGAAAGCAGTAGTATTTGGGGAAGAAAACTAATGCTTAGCTGGCTCTACCCACGGCAGAGCTAACACCTGAGAAGAAGGGATTAGTACCTTACTGTAGCTTGTGGTGTGTTAAATCAAGGTGGGACACAGTGGAATGCTTAGAGGCACTGACCAACGTGACACATAAGGCAGCTCCTGTTTCTCTGCTGAGGAAGCTTGAGCTGGAAGCAGAGGGCCACAGGCAGGACCCTGCACCAACTGCCGCAAACGGCTCCTCTCGGTGAGGTTTCCTCAAGCATCCAGAGCTCATCTCCCTGTTCCTTGAGGGCTCAGCAGCAGTGCTGCCCTTTTCACAGCCCAGCGCTTGGGCTTTCCTTTCCAGCTCCCTCTCTCTACAGACATATCTCCGCTTCTGATCCACATTCAGTGACAGTATCAGTGGCTATAGCTTTTTTTTTTTTTTGGTGGTGTGGGGGAGGAGGAGGGGAATGTCATGGAGCAAAAATTGTGCTGCTTTAATGCAAATTTCACCAAGATGGTGCAACTTGCATTTAAATTGATTTATGAGTATGCACACTGAGGTCTGCACCAGCTTAACCAAGGCAATTAAAAACCTGATGTTAGCTTAATTGGTCTGAGGTTTACTACAAGCAAAGCTTAAATGCTGAGATGCTTCTCCAGAAGAATGGCACACTGAGTTATTTGTCTGGTGTTCCAAAGACACCTGTCCGTGCCAAAGTCCTTTGTACTTGCTGAGCAGATCCCTGCAGCAATCGACCTAGACAAGACACCTATGTGATAACGGAGGACTCCTCCCAGCGTGATGAAGGCCTGCAACACTGAATTCAACATTTTCGAATAAGATACATGTGCCCTAGTTGGAAGCAGTTCACCTACAATGTGACCCCAAGTGCCTGGCATTTCTAGTTGTTATATTCAAACCTCATTAGCTTCTGCAAATACAACACCAGGCGATGATTAAGATATGAGTTCATTAATATCCCCAATCCTAATGTACAGAAGCTTCAATAAAAGTTTTTGATTTAGCCCATCTTACTTGGTACCTTGCACTTAATAACTGCTTTCTGTCCTGCAAACCACTTCCCTTTCCCCTGGTATAAGTACATTAATTAACGGATGTGAACTGAACCACGTACCTGCTAGCAGGGGTGAGCACACCAAGCTGAGAAAAATAATATCACTTGCTCCACTGATCTCATGCTCATTTGCAGATCTGAATGGGAGCCAAGTTTTTCACAAACATGCCTTTGCTATTTCACTGAAATTGCTACATAGTAGCGTACTAAGTGAAATCACTAAGCAGGCATTTCTCAACTACAACAAGATATTCTTAGCCTTAAAAATGTTTTCATCTATGTTGTTAATATACAGTCCACACATGAGACTACCATGAAACACCCTGCTTTGCTAATTAGAAGCATTTTCCAAAAAATAAAAAAGGTTGATTGATGCTAAGGTGGGTAGAAAGAAGCTCTTAGTCTTGGTCAAGTAAAACCAAGGTTGAAGAAAATCTTATTAAAGCCAAATTTCATCTGAACTCTTTAAAAATTCCTCCATGACCATCGTCTGATGACTATCTCTCTTTTATACATTTCCATTTCATACGAGAATTTTGTCTGATTTAATTCTACTAAGAAGGAAAATGGTAGCATGCTAGTGAGAGCAGGGTTTTGCTTACAACCCAGTGTGTTGAAAAATGAAGTAGCTCTTAAGGGACCACTTCTTGAAATACTTCTAGAAGGCCTTAGAAGTCTCCAGCTCTTGCAAGATTGACCATCCAGCTTGTACAGTTTCAAGTAGCTCAGAAAAAGAACTTGTTTTTTCCATATCCTGTTTCATGTCTTGATCTATACTCTCCATCTATTTAGAGATCTCGTAAGCAAACACACCCCCATACTCTAAGTCCTCCTCAAACCGAGCTGTGTATTTGGCATGAGCCAACACATTTCCGGCAGTTTCATATATCTTTTAGCAATCAGGAGCATTAATTAAAACACCAGTGACATTAGCACACACACTCTGGGGAACCAGTTCATAGGCACTGATACAAGAGGGAAAAACTAAAGCACCCAGGAGGAGGAGATGATCAGACAGGTGAATGAGCAGCCCATCTGTCCCCAGGCAGGCTAACCACCGTACAGATAGTGCCGGGAAAAGGACAATCTGCTTGTCCATAATATAGAAATTTTGCCATTACTTTGCATTATTTCATAGTAAAAGCAGAAATACAGCTTATACTCAAACAATTAGCAACATTAATTGGTTTTTCAATTACCATTTCAGCTTTTGCACTGAGGTTTGGTCTCACAGGGTGAGTCAGTCCTCCTCACTTCAGTGTTTGGAAAGCCCTCCTTACCCTAAGGTTGTGTTGAGGATTTATTGTATTTCTACACCTTTGACATGGGAACAATTACTAGCCCCCATCATCCTTGTGTTTTTCTTCATCCTATTTATTTAAGGGAACATTTTCCATCTGATCCAGGCAAAAACTTTTCCTTTAGCAGCTGGAAATCAAAGTTATTTTGCTGATATCAAAGGCTTCACAAAAACACAATGAAAAATGTGTCCTCCCAATTACAGTTGCATTCTCAGAACTGCAAACAGGTGAGACAGAAAGAGGGCAAGTATCCTCTGCACCAAATTCCCGTCCATTGCCTATCCAAGGTTGGGATCCTGCCTGCTGCCAAGGCCAGCATACATAAAAAAGCAGAGGAGACTTTTGTGGAAAAAAGTGGTGGAGATCCCCTCTTCATAACATCCTGCGTGAACCTTCAATCACCTTCCCTCATCCCAGATTTGTATTCTCAGATGTGCTGTTTCAGACTCACTTTTTTGAAGACAAAACCATTTTATTTTGGAAAGTCTCGAGTTCTTTCATCAAACCCAGCACTGACAGAAACACAGGAGGTTTGCACGTCCTTGGGCACAGCCTAGGTGCGTACTCAGTGACAGCCTTTCGTGAGTGCTGGCTTGTGGGCTGTGCTGTAACCACGGAAATCGGACACGAGAGTCTTAATAAGTGCTGTTGAGAAGGATTATATCCAGTATGATCATGTGGTATGGTATTCTGCTTGCTAAAATTACTCAAAGCTAACCAAGTGTTTGTTTTTGTTTTGTTTTGTTTTTTAATTTTGTAAAATTTAATTTTGTCTTTTATTTTAATTTTAGTCTTGTTTTGCCTGCTGTTACACCATCTGAGGGTAACTTTGCAAGGAAATTTCTACACTGGAGAGCAGAGAAAATCTTATCAGAACTTGCTTATCTTTTTATGCCACAGAATCATGAAGATCTCCGTAACGTACCTCCCTTTGGTAACAATCCATATAGCTAGGAGGCAATTTCCAGGCCTGAGTCCAAGCACAGAAAGCTTAACGCTTTGATATTAGCCTCTAGCACAGCTCTTGCTGTGCTGCACTTCTCAGTTTACAGTTTTCCACTGAGAGTCACAATTCTCCCAGATCAAGAAGAAGGAAAAGGCCAACAAACCTGAGTCCTGCTTCCTTTCAGGCAAAGCCTGGGACTCTTCCACCTAGTTCAAAGGTGGGTTTAACACCATCTTGAGATTTTTAACCAGGATTTCACAGAATTCTTCATCCTTATGGTTGGGAATGATCCCTTGGCAGTTTTTCATTTTTCCCTGGAGTAACCAATGAAATACTTTCCACTTTATCCTTAAAAAAGGGACTTTGAATTCTTTAATTTTTAAAGCTACTTTCCAATTTTGTTCTGAACACTTCATCTAGTAGCAAAGTGAAGAAGAACACTCAGCACAGATTTTACTGAAAACCTGCCTACTCCAAAAAGATGTTTTCTGTGTCCAACTTGCCAGAATGTGAATCAGAAGAGGAACTACAGAATGGGAGATGGGAATAGAAAGAAAGCACGCCACTGTCAATAGTATGTCCCTAAATCTGTGACACATCACCAAGAGAGACTTTGTCAACTCAGCTTGTGCCAAAGTACACAGTGAAATCCTCTTCAGATTTTGTTAAGAAAGCATAGTTAATCACTGTCCATCAGTGCAGACCTTGCCTTGATGAACTGTTAGAGCCTTTTGAGACATTTTTAGCCTAGTTTCCTGAGGAAACTGGATCTGTGTAGTGATGCTGCCTATGTTAAGTCTCCTAGCTCCAATTTTCCATAGATTTTTTGAAATGGCTAAATTTTAACTAAGTTTGCAAAAGGAGTAGATGTTTTATAGATATATATAATTATCTCCAGGACTTGTGAAACATCAGATATCACACAGTTCACAGAGACAAGTGACAAGCACAGCCTAGGCCTAACATTAACATTGCTTAGCTGCATTTTTTTTTTCTCCTTCTGGGCCTTTCAAAGGAAAAATTTAAAAATGCAGTGGTCTGCCTTGCATCAGCTTCAGGAGAAGAGCCATCAGTTTAACAGCACTGAAATTAACCTTTATGAGTGTTCTCTTCATTAAGGGGCATATAAGGCATATAAGATGGGGGAAAAGAATCAGGTAGATTTGAACTGGCAGGTTGGGCTGCCTGGCCATTGAATTCCCCTCCAAAAATCAGAATACAGATATACAGTAGGTACCAAATTGTTTTATTGCTTAGTCCTTAAGGACTGTCCCTTAGTGTGCTGTAACAGCTAATAGGTTGCAAGCATGTTCCGGCTATTTGCTAATCACGCTGTGCGGGAGAAATGGAGCATTGATTAAGGGGATATTCAGCTGGGCTATGTTTATGTCATTGAATACCCCTGACCAATCCATGCCACTTTTGCATGCCTCAGTTTCCCTACTGGTAACGACAAGTTATTAACAAGATCTCCTGAGCTTAATGTTTACCTTGAGGAACGTTGGAAGAAATCACCATGAAAATTAGGTCCTGACTGAAGTTAAGCACCATACAGACCACCGGCATAAACTGTTATAGTCAGGGATAGGCTTGCCACAGTCACCAAACCAGCACATTGCAGGTATGTCATGCCAGGAGACTGGTCTTTCCATTCCCCCACATTTACCCATACCATCAGCAAGTATTTCTGTGCTCCCCAGCTCCTGATGGAAGTCCCTTCAACAGAGATAGCAAAACCAAAGGACAGCCCTCTTCCCTTTTCCGCCACTTGGACTAACACTTCTGCTTGTTCCTGGGCACTTGCACTGTGGGAAGAGTGCAAGTCCCCATGGGAGGGAGGTACCATCCACACACTTCGCTGCCCTGCTCCTCCGCAGAGGACAGGATTCCCATAGCCCAGTGCCGTGTTTACATCACAGCACATCAGGAGAGCCCCTGCCCTGGGTCAGCTGCTGATGGGCACCAGCAAATTGAGAACATGGAGCTGCAGGAGAAAAGGAGGACATGGGAGACCTGAACTCAGCTGCCAACAGACACACTGCCAATTGTTTGGAGCTGGGATAGCTCTAAACCCTCGTCCTTCCTCACGCTTCAGTTTTCAACTAAATCCCAGCAGCCTGTTGTTTTAATACATCCAGTTCTCCCTCATAAAAAAATTATTTATGAACATTTTGCATAATCAATACAGTTTTCTATTTCTTTCAAAAAGTTTTGATCAGCATCACAATCACTAAGTTCACTGTCTATAAGGGAAAGACATCATCTCCAATAAATATTAGTGTACAGTGACTGCTCTGGCAACCTCTGTTGAACTACCACGGAATTTACAGCATATATTTAATTTTCAGGTTTGTCCATTTTCCCGTAAGGCTTTTTAAATAGGTATATAATATTTATATCTGCATACACAGTACTTTGCTGGAAGCGATTAAGCATTTATAATGAGACAACAATAAAATGCATTTACTTTATTTGGCGTACTAACAATTTCATTTTGAATGATTTAGTATATATTGTAATTTCTGTTTATAAACACTGTTGTCTGCCTAGGAGTTTCCACAAAAGGTTTGTTCATTAGTTATAACATGGTAGCAGCAGTTATAAACAGGGAATTCTGAAAATGTTCCCTGTGTGAGGCAAGGAGAAGGAACAAGGTCAAGATGTTGTTGCAGGGCTTCTTCTGGAAAAGTTATGTTGGTTTATTAAAGTCATATTCCATGCTGTGAAATTATACCAGCACAGCTCTTCAGATACTTCACCTCTCGAGTAAAAATAAAATGCCCCTTGCCATGAATTCAATACTGTGTGCACAAATGTTTGTGTGCATCAGCACTACAGTAGTTCTGGCCACTTTGGGGGCAGAGGTGGAAAAATCTCACCCTGCAAATATATTTTGTTGATAATGTGTTCTCTAAGTAAGAGAACAGCATGAAGCCATGTGACCCATGAGGCCACCACATGAAACTATGACACAAATTGTGCCTATTGCCTGTGATCAACCCATTGAGTAAACATCTGAAAAGAGACTAAAATACAGAAGTTAGAAAATGCAGGCAGGATGCAAGTCATTCAGCTGCACTGGCTTTAATCACTGGGCTTCTCATCTCATGGCAGAGAAAGAAATAAGAATCTAACAGATAACAAGCTAATAACACAAATTATGTTAAAACCCTACATGATTTAACAGAATACAGTAATAATTTTGGGTTTGTTTCTAAAAGACTATAGATTGATTTCATGGTAGATGAAAAGATAACTCCATAAGGGTTTCCTGAGCAAGGACATGAGCTCCTAGAAATTGTTGCTTTGCCAGGAGACCATTACTAAAGAAACTCCTGTTCTGGGGCCAGATTTCCACAGACTTAGAAATAATGCCTTGCTCCCAGTGCTAGTGCAGAGAACGTGGATGATTAGGGCCACAGGAGACAACAGCTGATGCTGTAAATACATTTCCCACCTTTTTTTTTTGTATACATACAGTATTGTATCACAATTACTCAATGTTTCTTTGAGAAAGCTCAGGTCAGGATCCCAAAATACAGATTCTAATGATCACAGGATGCTTGCAAATCAAAGCCATAGGCTTTAGCTGTCTGCTCTTATCTCCAGCCTTTTCCTTTTACCACTTTTCCTCTGGCTCACTACCAGGAATTGTGCAGTACTTTCCTTCTTCCACTACCAGCTGCGCCTCTCCTCTGTCTGCTCTGGGACAAGAAGCCAAACAGCTTCGCACAGCCAAGTGAATGGTCCTTGTCTCCTTGAGGGGCAAGAGGTTGTAGCCAACTGGTGTTATGGAAGTATAGCGAAGAATGCAGCCTCCTCTCTTGAAGGAGAAGGGATTTAGGTCAGTGGGTCTCAAGGATCTGGATGAAGGAAAGAGCCAAGAAGGAAGTGACCCAGCAGGGCACCACAAGGCAAGAGCAAAACAGAAGGAAACATGTTCTGAGAGTGACAGACACAGAAATGGGAGAAGAGCATCAGAAACGAGGAACACTGGCAACAAAGACAGCTAAAGGAAGGCATATATTGCTCACATAAAAGGCAGCTTACAGGACTGGAAGTAAACATTACTGGAGAAGCTAGTCCAAGAAACATGTCTATTTATGCCCTGTGGATTTTCTCTGCTATTTCCTGTGACATGACAGCATCGGGGAGGAGTCACACACCAAGACACCCTTGCACAATTCACCCCGGTCACACCCCACCAGCAAACATACCATGTGCAGCTGAACTGCCACTCAGCCTGGGATCTGCTCTAAAACCTACCTGGGGACAGTTCTGCCCTTTCCAGTCTCTGACTCACTGTGTGGTAACTGCATTATACAATCATCACGTGTGAAAGCACAGAAACAGACGTTGCAGCAAGTGCTGACGTGAGATAACTGCTTTGTTCATTTTTTATGAGGATATCTGTCCAGGAGTGCTTATTCTAAATAAAGGACCCTTAGGAGCAAGGCTTCAGAAGCATATGGTCAGTGTAAAGCGTTAGATGTTTTTTGCTGAAACGTGTGTTATGATCACCTTCCTCTGTCCCAGAAGCCAGCTTAGCCCAGTTACTCCTGCCCTGAAAGAAATATTCATTTTTAAATGTATGGCAAGGGAGAAGATTTTTACAGGCAACCTGCAGTTAGGTACCAGAATCCTACAACATGTCAGTAGAAGATGGGTTTATGATGCCTCTGTGTAGTCTCTGAATTTGCCTTTATGTGATTTAACAAACATCTACTTTTCCCTAACTACCACTTGGCTTTGTTACTTTTTAAAAGGAGCAGAGCTCACCAAAAGTATGTGAAAGGGAACACACATTTCCTGTAATCCTAGCCTCTGAAGAACAATTTTTAAAACCACCTTTTTTCACAGATTTCAGGAGCAAAGTTACCAGGGGAAAAAAAATGACAACTTACCATTTGAGTAAAAAAATCCCAAATATGACAAATAACAACTGTGTTTTCTGCCCAAATCTCCAAATGAAACTAGAAATGGACAGAAAAAGGAAGCATGAAAATGATAGTATGGATATTTCAGGCACAGATTTTGCCTGATATGTTTCAGGCTCAGCAGAGACAAAAATGTTTAAAGGAGTTTGGCCACAGAATAGACAAACACAGAAATAAGAAAAACAAAGAAGTTACGATGTTCCCTTTCTCATTTCCCCTTGCAGAAAAATTGTAGGATGTTCAGAAAATGGAGCATCCCCCATTTGGTCACTCTAAGGGAAGTATTACAGGATTCAGCTCCTGGAGTTGTGTGATTGCAAATGCTATTGCAACCAACACTAATTTTCCAGTGCTTGCAACTGCAAAGAAACCTTCAAAAAGCTTTTTTTTTTTTCCCCAAATACTATGTCTGCCTCATTGCAAGTCCACAAAGAATTAGAAAAAAATTGTTCTGTGCCAACAGCTATATATAAATGATGTATGAGTATTTATATATGTGTGGTCAGATTTGTCTGGAGCCAGCAAGCAGCCATCCTGCCAGCAGAGCTTTGAGATCCTTCCAGATGATAAGTATTAATAAAGCAAGGTATAGTAGCATTATTATTATTATTTTCCGCTTTATTTCATTAATGTAATTTCATGCTTCACTTTTGTTTTGTTGGTGTTTTGTGCGCTGGAACATTTGTAATCATTCATTATTCTGGTTGATAGAGAATGCATAATGTTTTAGGAGTGATATGACATTTACATTCACTTATGAGTTATTAGATGTCTTCGTATAAGGGATGAAGAATGTCAGATCTTGACATCTTGTATTTTGCATATCAACTAAGTTTCCTTTGTAGCTTTCTCTCAGTTATTCATTTCCAGTACTCTTACCCTGGGATAGAAGGAATCACACTGACTTCATAACGTACAAAAATCATAATTACAGCAGCTATCCAATAACTTACATGCTGCATGTGCAATACAGATGTTAAACACGATTCTGCATCTTTGTTCATGTGACTGTTGTCTTTAAAGTCAAGGAACTTACTCCTGTGAGAAATTGCTACTCAAAGCTGCAAAAGCAAGTCTTGGGTGTGTGGTAATGTAAAATTACAGCACTGTTTAACTATCAGTTATAAGCTGGAGCCTACAGAGTAAAGAAATGGGTAGCGCTCTCACTTAATAAAATATGACTGTAATTACCAACCCTGATAATGGTTATTAAAAGCCTTAGGCACCAGCTAGTTATCAGCCTGCTGCTCATGACACCTCTGCATCCAAGGAGAGCCACTAACCCAGCGCACCCTGACACCTCGCAGTGCGTTCCTGTGTGAAGGACTAGCCCCACCGCAGTGTCCCGTGCCGATGGGTGCTCTGTGGGGACATCTGCCATTTCCCGATTAAGGTACTGCCCTCATTCCTACAATATCCTGTAAGGAGGAATTAGAGAACCCTACGGATGTTTGCATGCCATCCTCCCACCCCAAAGTCTGGGAAGAAACATTAGAGTGTTTCTAGATGGCAGGTCTTAACCCCTCCAAGAAACTTACTTTTGAGAGAAAGTGAGATTTCTGGTGTGGTCCCATGTCCTTTCGATTGTGTGAACAGCTGCACTGAAAAAAAAATTCCTATGACCTGTCTATATAGCACCTGCCTTCTCCTGCGGGTTAAACGGCAATAAAATGTCCATCAGCAGCATTTAAACGCACAGTGGCAGGAAGTAAAACTGCTCGGGAATGCGACACACTGTTCCCTTTATCTCTGTCCCTGAATGGTGCCTGGAGGCAGAAACAGCGTTTCAAGTCTAAATGTGTATCACCGTTGACTCTTAGCGAGACTGATAAACCAGCTCAATCCACACCCTCGCTCTCGAGTGCCAGGAGACAGGCAACACCTAGACACAAGTCATTTTTCCATGTCAAGCAATTTTCTATATCCCGCTCAGCTGCTACATGTCTTTGATTTAAGGCACTGCTCCTCCTAAGAGAAGCATCAGAGCATCCTTCCTCCAGGCTGTGGGATGCTGTAAGCAGTTTCATGTTGCATTCATCATAGATACAAACATGACAAACAGTGCTATGAGAACTGTTAGTGAAACAACAGGCAAATCAAGAGCTGGCAGGAGCAAGGACCGCACAAAGGAGGAAGAGAGAAAAGCAGCTGCATGGGAAAACACTCTTGTCAAGCTGGTTGCATCCAGGTAATCTCTTTTCACTGCTATTTAGGTATTGAAAAGACTATTCTCTACAGGTCAGGGCTGGCAACAGCTCTCCCTACATTTGTACCAAAAGGTGGCAGCACTCTAACCACCTTTGATTGGATTGGCCCCATTCCGGCTTCTATTTCCCAAGGCAGTGTAGAGAAAAGGAGCTATGAACAACAGCTTTCGAGTCAAGCAAATATTTCTGGTTGTTCCCATGGACTTGCATTCCATTGAATTAACTTTTGCTCTTCCAGACGTTGGCTGAGAGTATTTTTTATTATTATTTTGAGAAGTACTTTACAGGCAACCTTGTTCAACAAGAGGTTGTATCACATCCATAGACAGCAAATTTGGAGTCTGTAGGTTCAGAGAATACAAGAAGGGTGGAGCATTCAATAAAGGAGCAGAAACAGTAATGCGGATAAGCTACCAGCACTCTTTCAAAATAAATTGAAATGAAACAGTTTCAAACACTTTGTCATTCAATAAAAAAGAAGTCAAGGGCAAGTATAGTTAAAAAACAAACAACCGACCACCCAAACAACCAACCTTAGGAAATTATTTTGAAAAATGCACTCCAATGGGAACATGCACTGATCCAAAACTAGAGAGCAGCCTGAGCTGGTTAAGCAGACACCTCACCAAAAACTCATTTTTAATTCAGATTTAGCTGGAAGCTCAGGAGCAGCCATGTGCAATACCAAAATTTAGGGTAAACAGATTATTAGCACAGAGAGTAATAGCACATGCACTAACAGCACCTCAGCATCAGGATGACTATGTGGGAGACAGCGGGAGGATGAAGCAGAAATCAAACTCTTGGTTTCAGACCATCTTGGCTATATATTCAAGCAAAACAGGAAAACAATCCTGAATTTTACACAGTAGATTTTTATACTTATATTAATATATCTGTCTTTCTGTTCAGAGCACCCTTGCTTTTTCCAATTTGTTGTTGGTTCATTTTATACTTGAAAGCTGCAGAAAAAGCAGTCCCAAGTCCAAGTATAAAATTCTGCCCAGTTGTTCCGTCACAGGTTTAACTAATAAATTCAGCTCTATTTTGTTCACAAATTCAGTTCACAAGTTGTGCTTGAAGACTCTAAGGTGAAAACCTGAGCAAGTTGAAGTCAGCATGCTTTTTTCTCCACTCCCTACCCTAATAGCCTAGTAAAATATATGTATACTTATTTCTGAACTACAGAAATAATACAAAAAAAAAGTAGGCAAAAGAGACCTAAACCAGGGATTTGCCTAGAGTTCATTTACTTTCAATATTAGTTATTTATCACCTGCAGGGCTTGGTCAGACACCTACTACTACATTTGCACCCACATTTGTTAGCAGAGATGCTGCAAAACTGTGCAAAATCTACCAAGATCACATGATGGACACCCAAGTGCTTCTCAAACATTTTGCAGATAGAGTTGCATGTCATTTCTTGCAATTCCCATTAATATTCATATGCTCCTTTTCTCACTGAAGTTCTCACAAACATCATTACTTCTATGAATGCTGATGAGGAATGGATAGAAAGGATCAGAAATAACTTGCTGGAAAATTTGTTATTTTGATTGGAATAAGTGTTCACACACATCTCCGCTTTCTTCATTCAGACATACACTTGCAGAAGTCATCCTTTTTATTATTAATTGGTTTTAGTTTCCTCTATTTACAGAAACTACCTTTTTGCCTACCAGTACAAGAAGCAAGTCAACATGACACCATTAGGAATAATTACATCTCAGTTTTTGCACAGAAATAACTTATTACCCTGGCAGCTGAAGCAAAATATGTCAGTCACAGATAGTTTTGCTTCCAAGACACTGCAACTTTCCTCATCAAAAGTATAACAGGCAGGATCTGATTGCTGCTTGCAACCCATGACTGGCAAGGGATTCATGTTAGCGCTTTAGTAGCAACTGATGATACACTGCAAAATAGCTTACCCTGTTCTACATCCCTCTGAGATCATCACCCAGACATTTCGAAGCAAGTCACTCCTCTCACGTTGCTAACACACCATCAAAGGCTTCTGAGAGATCACTCTGGAATAAAAAAGATCCTGTGCAGCAAGATCATTATGTTGCAAGAAATTGGAAGGAAGAAATTAGAGGCTGATTAAGGAAGATCATCAGTACCTCTGGGCAGGGACCTATCCCATAAGCCTGCCTAGCACACATATTATGTGCTGTTACGACAGATGCTTTCCAATCATCCCTTGATTAACTATATGTCAACTATTTTACTCACCCTGGAGAAAGTTAAGATACTTACAACCTCTGGGACTTCAGTTCCGACCTACCCTGGGACGTGATTCCCAGACGCATTTTAGCACATACTGAAATAGTTGCCTGTCAAGGAAAGGTATCTTGAATCACAGTTAATCAGCCATGTAACCTCCTGTTGCCCAGCCACAAAGAAAACAGGTGATAACCAAACACCTGCAGGGGCCATGCTGCCAGAAGCACAAGGAAGCAGCAAAAGCAGATGCAGGTCAGCCTTTGCATGCACGTGAACAGCTCATTAAAATGAATTCTGTCATACATAATCAGAGAGGTGAATTCAGGATGTACAGACAGTGCCTGTCTTCTGAGAACCTGACTTTGCTAACTTACTAATGCCTTCAAGCTCATGTATTCTTTAAAAAATTAAAAGCTGAGAAGAAAAAATATCCTACAGTCCAGCAGTACTGATTTCTCACACTTTTAATCAGCAGGATTTGGGTATTCAGATCCACAGCAAGTCCTTCAGTCAACCTACGATGAGGAGTAGTAGAAAGCTGTTAAAGCTCTATTGGACCTCCAGTACAGAGGGATGGAGATGGAGATTATCAGTCGTTTATGAAACAGCAGATAGAAATATCTGGTTAACTGCTCCAGCTCCATGTTCATCAGACACTTCTTGCCATCCCCAGCCTCATCCTGGAATCCTCTTCAGCTCCTGCCCATCTCCTCTGTCATCTTCAGCAGCTCCTCCCTAACCACCTCCCACCCCCAATACCTGCTTTTTTGCCCACAGCTCTTACCTATTCTCCCTTTTTCCCTACTCTTCCTCAATAATCAAACCCCAAGAGGCTATATTTTTTTTGGCAGCTTCCTCCGCTATTTGGAACAAAAGGTTGTTCCAGCCACCCAGAAGCACTAAGTCTAAAATGGCTAAATATACATTTAATCCATTCCTTGTGCTTTGTATAATGCAAATATAGCCCCTTTTGAGAACGTATCACTTCCCATGCACCTGTCACATTTAAGTTGCTTTATCCATGTGCAAAGCACAAGCTTCCACTCAGTTCATGCTGTATTTTAATGCTATATTTGGACATTTCCCAGTCTGCACGTTCCCCTCCTGTACCACCTCAGGGGTCTTGTACCGACTTCCACTAGGCCTTTGATGGAGAGCAGCCAGACTGCTCATTAGCCAGTTCTGAAGCTGCTCATCAGTCCCACTCCCAAGCTCCCCATTACTTCAGTGGTAGAGCTGCAGTAATTGGGCTGCATATTTTTCAGGCCCGGATTAGCATCGCTTCAGCCAAACACTAATGGCTCATCCTGCAGCGTATCCCACCACGTCTCCTTGATGCCAATGCAGTTGAGGTTTTGCCTCTGCTTTTGGATTCATCCTGCTTATTTCTCAGGCAAATGCAAGAGCTTTAACAATGTGCTCCTGACCTTTGTTCTCGGCACTGCTTCTTCCCTTGCCTGCGCTGGAAGGAGGCTGAGAACAGGAGTAACATGTCCTGCTCTAGAAACAACACCTGGTAGATACTTAAGGCCTAGACAACTATGTTAGAGAAGTAAAAGCAAGATTCAAGCCTGGCCAGCAAATATTTAAAAGCTTCAAACACCTGTTATAAAAACCCTTTCATGTTAATGGGGATGGCATGGGGAGAATCTTGTCATTTACAAAAGCAGCTGTTTCTCTCCACCTGTGGTTTGTAACAACCTCAAGGTAGTGCTGAGAAGTCAGCCTCTTGCTCCCGGTCTGCCCAAGCTTGGCACACATCGAGGAAAAGCCCTGCCCTGCCTTGTCATCTCCTGCCACAGACCAGGCCCAACGAAGCAGACCCCATGCCAGGCTGGACACGGACTTGCATTGATGCCTCCTCCCCCCTGGAGCCATGCTGCCACAGAGTTTTGTCAGCACCAGAACCGCATTTCATTCAAAAGCAGCTGGGATCCGTGAAGCAGGCAAGACTCGGCAGGAGATGGAAAGGAAACAAAGGATCTGTAAGTAAATCCAGTCCTACAGAGTACAGTGACAGCAGCAGGGCCTCTGCCAGGCTGCTCCCCCATCCTTGCCTGATGGTGCTCTTGGTTGTGGCCAGGTCTGAAGAGTCTCGTCTGAGCCGGGGTCCAGCTCTTTCACCTCACAGCCATGCCTGCCCACCCTGCCTCCCGAGGCTCTCCACCTCCCAGGCAGGGCCAGTGAGGGACACGGCAGGACACGGGTTAGACTGGTCAGTAGGACAAGACAGCTGGGGACAGGCCTGAGTCCATGGGAGATGGAGAGCAGGAACAAGGCTGTCACAGGCACCTCTGTCCCAGGACTGGTGTCAGGGCCAGACCCAACATGGATGCCTGGGGGGAGCCCCAGGATCCCCACTGGAGCTCAGGCTGCCCTCGGGACCCATGCACATGGCACAGCACAGTGCCCGTACTGTCTACCACCACCCTCTGACAGGTAAGGTCTTTCCAAAGTGGAGGCAGCAGAGGTAAGGTGCTGTTCACTGTGTTTCTGGCCCAGTGAGTGGGGTTCCTCATCCCTGTGTCTCCACCATGTTAAACTGAGGTCAGGGTGACTGGTGCTAGCTGGGGTGGATAATGTGGGCCAGGGAATACAATCTCTCTTAAGGCATATAACCAGTAAAATCAGCGTTATCAGCCCTTACGCTCAAGTCTATTTTGTATTTATGCTGAAAGCCCATGCTCTGTAAAATTTATCTTGTCACTTTTACTGTTTGCAGACTGTCTGTCAACAAGATGGAGACAACTTGTTTCTGGCTGGTTTGGTAAGAAAATTGGATGAGGTGCAACAGAATCCAGCAGTGCAAGCCTGCTACCATAGGGATGCAGTCAATCTTCGAGTATTCAGGACACTCTTGCCTTGGTCAACCTTCACTGAGAACAAAAACCACACATCTTCCACAAATGACTGGAAAGTGGAAAAGTTCTAAAGCCCAGCTTTAGGAATACACAGGGTTGGTTCAAAAGAATATTCATGAGTACTTTATTTTCTTTCTACCTCATATGTGCAAAGCCTTTGACACCATCCCGCACAACATCCTTGTCTCTAAATTGGAGAGGCATAGATTTGACGGATGGACTACTTGGTGGATAAGGAACTGGCTAGATGGTCACACGCAGAGTTGTGGTCAACAGCTCGATATCCAGGTGGAGACCAGTGATGAGTGGTGTTCCTCAGGGGTTGGGACTGGGACATGTACTATTCAACATCTTTGCCAGTAACATGGATGATGGGATCGAGTGCACTCTCAACAAATTTGTTGACGACACCAAGCTGTGTGGAGCGGTGACACGCTGGAGGGAAGGGATGCCATCCAGAGGGACCTGGACAGGCTGGAGAGGTGGGCCACTGCCAACCTCATGGAGTTCAACAAGGCCAAGTGCAAGGTCCTGCACCTGGGTTGGGGCAATCCCAAGCACAGGGACAGGCTGGGTGAAGAACGGATCGAGAGCAGCTCTGAGGAGAAGGACTTGGGAGTACTGGTAGATGAAAAGCTGAACATGAGCTGGCAGTGTGCACTGGCAGCCCAGAAACCCAAGCATATCTTGGGCTGTATCCAGAGAAACATGACCAGCAGGGCGAGGGAGGGGATTCTCCCCCTCTACTCTGCTCTTGTGACACCCCACATGGAGTGCTGTGTCCAGCTGTGGAACCCCCAACATAAGACTGACATAGACCTGTTGACATGAGCTGGCATTGTGCACTGGCAGCCCAGAAACCCAAGCATATCTTGGGCTGTATCCAGAGAAACATGACCAGCAGGGCGAGGGAGGGGATTCTCCCCCTCTACTCTGCTCTTGTGACACCCCACATGGAGTGCTGTGTCCAGCTGTGGAACCCCCAACATAAGACTGACATAGACCTGTTGGAGAGAGTTCAGAGGAGGCCATGAAGATGCTCTGAGGGATGCACCACTGCTATGGGGACAGGCTGAGAGAGTTGGGCTTGTTCAGCCTGGAGAAGAGAAGGCTCCGGGGAGACCTTATTGCAGCCTTCCAGTACCTGAAGGGGCTACAAGGAAGCTGGGGGGGGGCTTTTTACAAGGGCCCGTAGTGACAGGACAAGGGGGAATGGGTTTAAATTGAAAGCGGGGAGGGTTAGATTAGATATCAGGAAGAAGTTCTTCACAGAGAGGGTGGTGAGGCACTGGGACAGGTTGCCCAGAGATGTTGTGGATGCCCCATCCCTGGATGTCTTCAAGGCCAGGCTGGATGAGGCTTGGAGCAACCTGGTCTAGTGGAAGGTGTCCCTGCCCATGGCAGGGGGGTTGGAACTAGATGATCTTTAAGGTCCCTTCCAACCCAAACCATTCTATGGTTCTACATATCCATCTCTAAAACTTACAAGTGAAATTCAGCCAAGTATCTTTCTGTGTAGTGAGGAGAAGCAGCAAATGCTGTTGTGCTCCATGAGCTCAGGTGCACTGGAGGGTCACAAATTCTGAACCACTGAAAATTAAATTCTAAAACCCATCAAGCTAAAATAAAATTCCTTGCAGGGGTGCTGAAAAGCTTGTTACAAGCAAAGATCAGAGCAGTGGAGTTTGCCATTTCCCCTTCAATTGCACTAACAATAGGTCAAAAAAGGAAGAAATAGCTTCCAGCTCCTATTCCGTAATAATTTCATCTGTCATTCTGAATACCCTCTGGGCTTTCAACCTTCGACTGAGCTTGTGAGCTGCTCAGGGCTGCTTGGGCTTGTCAACTGCACCAGCAAATGTTCAGGCAGAGACCTCAAACCTGCCTTCAGTTGAGACTTCCCCACAGTATCCGAGAGCATGGTGAGGAGAGGACAGAGCTGCCACTGAGTAGGATGGAGCTGTACATTTCATGGACCCAGGAAGTAAACCAGAAAGATTAAAGTTCTTAGGTCTAATCCCCACCAAACAACCTTTACTTGTTTAGTGCAATCAGCATGTTTCCTAGTAAATAAAGTTTCTCAAAATATGGAAACTGGGTTTGCTGAGCTGGGACTCTGCTGAGCTATGTAAGAACATAACAATTGCATCAGAGATATTTTCCATACATATTTGATCAAAAAACCTCTGTGCCTCTCAGACCATTCTTTATGGCCGTGCAAATGATGTTAGCTTACAGAGGGCTCAGAGGGTAGGATGCAGGGATAAGGAGATCCCTGTGGAACAAAACTGTGCCAAGGAAGCAGCACCACCAGAGCTGGTAAAACGCAGTCACCCTAGATCTGAAAGGACTTGGTAGGTCAGATGTTGTTCTGTACCTTCACAGCAGTGTTGATTCAGACCAAAAGAGCAGGCATTTTCAGGCTGCATCTAGTCTAGGAACCCTTTAAGGGCTGCAGCCTGCTCTGTAGAGCTTCACATGGGTGTTAAAAGCCCACTATTCATTCCTTACTTACTTACTTGGCATGGTACCGGGCCAGTCCTGATGCCGTGAGCACATACCTGTTGTGCAGCTACAAAAGGAGACATTCCCTGCTCTGGGTTGCCTGCTTCCCACCATACCTCATGTGCCATACCAGCACATGTAAGCACAGAAAGCATGCTCCCTGCAAGGCTCCCTGAGCCCACAAAAACCACTTTACCACTCCTGCCTCATGTGTAGCGTAAAGGACCTAACAGAGACAAGGGTAGTACACAGCAGGCTGAGGCTCACCCTCCAGGAGACTGTTCTGCACCCAGAAACCTCACGCAGATTAAAGATACAGCCACACGTTACCACTTGCCTTCAGAGGGGCATGTGTGCAGATCAAAAGAAGTGACAAATTTCTGCAGAACACATTCCTCTGGCAGACTGCTCCTAAAAAATGGAGGCAACTTGAAGCAGGTGGAAGGAGATAAATTGATGGTCAAAGTCCAGGGGAGACTGTCAAAGGAGCATGATAAATATAACCCATCATACATCAGGGGCATATGAATGAAGGACATAAAAGCACGTTATCTAAAACTCAGACATCTTGAATGGAGCCTGAGCACTTTATGCAACACCTGCACTCTGTTTTCCACCTGCTCTGTTTCCCGGTGTGTCCAGTGGAGGAGGCAAAGCAGCTTTCTCATCAGATATTTCTCATCTGCTTTCCTGCTCTGCCTAAGGACCAAGATGGGCTGGTTTTGTCTTTTTTTTCTCCCTCTGTTTCTGTTCTCCCACCAACAAGCCTCACTGGGAAAGATATATTGTGCCCAAAATGGTCCTCAGAAATTGCTCAGCCTGTCTCTGGGTAAATATTGTCATTAATCACAGCTGACCCCAATAATTAACAGTGTCCTATATGGGAATGCTCTCCAGCTGTCACCTCTACGTAACCTGAGAAGGTCCCAGTAAGAAAAGGATCTGTGTGTATCTGCAGGGGACAGATGACAAAACTGTTGGTTCATAGTCCCTGGACAAAGACATCCTGCCAAAGTGGTGGTGCAGCCAGACAGGAAGGGAAAGGCTGTTTGATTGCCTTGTCCTCGCTACCAGCACCCAGAGTAGAAATTGCTCGTTCTCTGATATAACGTTGGCTTGGAGATGGTGCTGAGAACAAGAGAGCAGGTGAAGAAGATGAAGAGACATCAGCATGGCTGGAAATGCCTGGGGAGGTTCCTGGCCTGCAGCAGGGAACATTTCACAGCCCAGAAGCAGAGGTGACAGACAAAGACCCACAAGGAACTTTTTCCACCCAGAAAGTCAGGTCTAATCTGAAAAGATTTGGGTTTTATACTGTAGTTAACCTTGCTTGACTTGTTCTAGTTTATGATTTTTGTGTTCTAATAAAAATGCAGCCTCAGACACATTAGAAGCCTTCAGTATTTTTTGCTATATTAATTTAAAAGAAATAAAAAATAAAATAACAGGAACACAAGCATTGCAGCCCAGGGCTCTGGGATTGCTGCTACCTGCTGTCTTGAGTGCCCACATTCATCCTGGTGCTTAGTAACTAGCAGTGCATGTGGGGTCAGAGTCACACTAGTGATTAATTTATCCCAGTACTCCAGCCTGCCACTGCTTTATGTTAGCACACTCTCTGCAGACTTTAAGCTGTATGTGTCCAGGCAGCTTTCTTCTGAGGAAAGGCTGTAGTATCTAGCAAGTCTAAATGTGCACTTCAGTAAGGAAAGGAGATGACTGTCCCAGGGGTGTATTAACCATAGTATTCCTGACTACATTGTCCCTAGATCTTATGGGTTTATCTGGTCAATGCTCTTCCTGCACAGGAGATTTTGGGTTTGCAGAAAGAGGCAATAGCACTTCAGCATGAGATGCTCTTTCTGTCTTAGCACTGATTTAACACTGCTGTGTGGTGTGAAGACCAGCAGAGTTCTTTGCATGGGGACACAGAAAGTTACTTCCTCTCCGATGCAGGACACCTTCATGGAGCAGGAACAGCAGGTACCTCACCAAAATGGACCAAGGGAGACCTGGCAAGGGGCCGTGCTCAATACTGTGGACTAAAGCAAAAAATCCCTAGGGACACTTGTCAGTCCACACTGAGGGAAAAAATGCCTTCCCCCTCCAGCTGCAGGGCATGAGAGGGCACCTTCATGGTGCATGCGCAGCCAGCAGTAACCTAGCCAAAAGGGGCCAGTGGACCCCTGACAAGTGGTCATGCCCAATGCTGCAGAGTAAGGTAAAAAAAAACCCCAGGGACCAGAGTCAACCTGCCCTGGGGGAAAATTCCTTCCTGACCCCAGAGCTGTCCAATCCCATATTCCCTGAGCATATGAGCAAGACTTGGCTCATCATCCCACAGGCTGGTCACACCTGCCAGAAGATGCCCAACATCTATTCTCCCTCAACCTGAAGCCATCTCAGGGGCTTCCAAGAGTGGCAAAATGCCCCCAGGTGGATCAAACTTGGAGGAAAGAATCCTTCCTGTGCCTGGCACCAGTGGGTACTCCAAAGTACTGGTACCCCAGCAACATCTCTGCATCCCATTTCTTTCTGGCTCTGCAGAGGATGAGGACAGCAAGCTCCTCAGTGCTTCTCAAGAAGGCATTCCCTTGTGGTGCCACTGCTATCCAGCTGAGAGGCCTGACAGCCTTAGGTACCTCCAGAAGCTGGTTGTTCTTCTCATCTAAGGTGTTGGCATTTGCTCCCCAAAGGTTGGGACAGGATTTCAGTCCATTAGCTTTGAACATGGTCCTACCAGGAGCTGGCCTTGCAGCAGAGAACCTCCAGCATCCTCATCCAGCCTCCAGTCTTCCTCCCTCAGCCCCTCCAAGTAATTCCACCAGTTCCTCAGACTTCCCACTGAACACGTTCAAGGCCAGGCTGGATGAGACTTTGAACAGCCTGATCTAGTGGAAGGTGTCCTTGCCCATAGCAGGGGGGTTGGAACTGGATGGTCCCTTCCAATTCAAACCATTCAATGAAAAACCAAGTGAGCAGCGGGTACACTGCTGTGGTGGACAGGTTTGTCATTTTCAGACCCAGAACATTTGGATCAGTGCCCAAAGCACAGCAACGCAAACGATGACACTCCCAAACTATAACAGATCATTGGTGCTATTGCTGTCACATCCCCTTCTCCCACTGAAAGCAAGCTGTGCAGTTGGCCATGTTTATACAGGATACAAAGAATGCTTCAGCCATGGTGTAAAACTTTCACAGCTCATTAGTAACTTTAACCTCTCTGAGAGTTATTTGCCTGCCTTGATTTTTGAGATGTTCAGGTCTTATCTAAAACCCCATCAAATCTTTTTTCCTTTAGGATTTAGTATTGTGAGTTCTGGCAGGGTAAGGAAGGTACTATTCCTGTTATTTTGTATGTTGGTGACAAAATTGTTATGTACATTCAGATTACATAAATAAGAGCTTTTATACCATATATATTCATTTGGTTGTGATGATGCCAGAGGTGAAAGAAAGGGTTTTGGTTCCCTCTGCATGAACTTTACAGAGACAGAGAGCCTGGATTATTTCCTCACGATTCCTTAACAATGCACCAAGTGACATGTGCCACTTGCCACATTGCCACACTGTTTATGGTGAGGTTGTCTTCTTGGAAAGAAGTCCTGAATTATTTTGTGTTCTTTGCCATATTTTCCCCTTACACTTCAATAGCTCTTTTCCTTCTTTGGCCTTCATCCCTTGTTCAAAATGCTACCAGGACTTTGCTGGCCACCTTGTGCCTACATACTAGTCACTGAGCAGATTCCCTTGCCCATACTATTTTGTGTTCTTTGCCATATTTTCCCCTTACACTTCAATAGCTCTTTTCCTTCTTTGGCCTTCATCCCTTGTTCAAAATTCTACCAGGACTTTGCTGGCCACCTTGTGCCTAGTCACTGAGCAGATTCCCTTGCCCATACTTAAGCTACTGCTAGACAGGACCTCTGGGTGCTCCTACAGAAATTAGGAGCACCCTTAATGAACAAAGTCGGACTTGCCCTTTGGCCTGGAGCTCGGTGATGTTACATGCATGCACACCATAATACCACAACTCCAGTTACGTTTTCAGACCTCTGTACGCACCTGGGGCAGGTGGGGTACCTCAAGTCTGCCCTGTGGATTTGACAGGTGAACTTGCTCAAAACCATTGATTTCATTGGAGATCAATATGCTGAAAATTGAACTATCAGTTTCTACAAAGTGTGACATACAGTGGCATTTAAGGCAGAGCTAAGCAGAATTACTTCTATTGCATTGCACAGAATACTAACAGGAATTGATTTCACCCTACGAAGGCCTGTGTTCATTCAATGGCTGAGGGGGGTTTTCTTGGTTGTTGTTTCTGAGCTTGAACACTTTGCCTAATCCCATGTTTGAAGCAGATGAGAGGGAGAATCAGGAGACTGTGTAAAATCAAGCCAAGGTTGCACAGGCAAGGAGGATTCAGCTCTGAAGACAGTGTTAGAAGCTGGAGCCCAAAGCAACTTCGACGTTTTATCTCTCCCTCTGCCAGCTCAATGCTCTGTCTGTAGCAAGAGCTGCTCCAGTCAGCTGTACAAAGCAGGACAGCCTCATTTTATGAGTACATCACAGAACAACATGTGGAAAGAATACATGCTCTAGACAAGCTGCTCATAAAGACACCTACCTGGCACCACGTGTCTTGAGGACTCTGCTAGTCTCTCAAGGCTCCTTGTGTGAGGTGACACTTTGATCCTCACCTCTCAGAGAATTTGCCTTCCAGTATGCTGCAGGCAGGGCCTGACAAGAAAAGCCCATACAAAGCCTGTTTAAGGTAGATCCTTTGACTACCAATCAAAGAAGAGGATAAATGGCTGCAAATGAAGGATGCTACCATCTTAATAACACAGAACATGTGTTCAGAAAATGAAAAAACCATTAGTAGTGACTGGGCTCAGAGAACTGAGATAGGAACTTCCCAGCTTTCCCATCTCTGCTCCATCCTAGCCTGGGTCAGCAAGGGACTGAGCCTGCAGAGCATTTCCTGAGCATCGCTCAGGGCCCACAGGTCATACTGAAGAATATTTCAGGATTCATCTGTCTGAGTTAAATCCCTAAAAATCTAATCCAATGCCCACTGGGATTGGTGGAAACCTTCCAACGACTCTCCAGAGTGTTTGCTGACCACAGGCCCAGGTCATTTGCTGGCTGCTCAGCAGCCATGCACTGAAATGACCAGTGCATAGTGATGTTCTCAGCTTTCTCTGCATTACAAATAAGCTACTGTGATCTGCCAGATACCCCTTATGTCCAGGCTAAGAACTAATTGACCCCAAGATTCCAGACTGCCATTTTGTTGAGGATATGGTGCATTTAGGTAAGAGCTCAGGCACATGTACTTAGAGGGGAAGTTCATATTGCTGCTGCTGCTGTTATCCTAATAATCAAGAAGTGTAGCTCCAGATTCATAGGCAGGGGAAGAAGATGACTGTGTCTTGAGATATTTTCTTAACTCATCTAATGATGGTTTGCTCATCTTTTTCTTTTGTTCAGAGAATATTCACTAAATAGGGAACAGAAGCAGGTGGCAGCACTCCAGTCTGACATGTGCTGCAATCCAGAGGGGACTCATGTCGTTGCTCAGTAAGGTTTGTCTTTCCCACGTCATATCTGTTGCACTGTGTCCCTTCATCCCCTAATGCTCTAGGGGCCCTTGGGCCCATCACTAAACTGGTTTCAACAGACAGCTAAGAGTAGGTTTAGTCACAGCTTTATCCCACCAATCTGGGGAGTGCTCAGATCTCACATTAGATGAATTCCTTATCCATGATTACGCACACATCTTTCTGCTTTATTTCGAGAGGAAAACACTACTCATTTTTTGCATCCCCTGAGGCTGGAGTCTCACTCCATGCACACTCACAAAAGCCTAGAGTTACTCCATTAGTTAGACTCATTCCAGCCTGGCCAAACTCAGAGGGAAGCCAGGCATCAAGTGTGCTGGGAGCATACCTCTGCTGTCAACAGTCGGAAGGAAAGAAAGAAATAATCCACTCCATTGATTACATCCCTAGCACAATGCAAGGCAGTATTTTGCAATAATCTTGCTCAGAGTGTTTTCCACAGACACTTACTCTGGTGTGAGTGCTGTGCCAATTCAGCTGCTGTCAAGTATTTCCATAGCTCAACTCTGCAAAAGAAGAGACATCAGTGTCAGTGTTGAAAAATTCATACGCAGATTCACTGCCTTAGCTTGCCAGGGTTTTTAAGGCCAGACAGACCATTATGATTATCTAGTCTGATCTTACTGATTACCCAGGCCAGCTAAGTTCACACCAGGAATTCTACATCAAAGCCAGTGACTGGCAGCAGAACTGGGAGCTGGAAAAGGACACTGGACCTCAGTTCAAAAGACTCCACATCCATCTCAGTAACCTGACTCAATGATGTAAGTACTGTCACTGCCCAAACGTGAACTTTATTTCTATTTGAATATATCTAGCTTTAACCTATAGCCAAATTCCTGTTATTTACAGATTTTACAGGGTAACTTCTATTAAGTTACATCATTTCCTGCAATAACAAATGAACTTACTGTTTCAGCAGTTATGGATCATATCTACTTGTCAAAAAAAGGAAATTAGAAGGTAATTTTGCCTGACAAAAGATGAGTTAGAAGGTCACCCATGCCAAGTGCAAGGACATCGATACTTAAAGCAGTGGGAAGAACAGTGCTTTTGTGGTTGTTGTGACACCATGATTGATACACGTGTAATCTAATGAAGGAAAAATGATTGATATGTTTATTACTTGAAGTTCAGTTTCAACCATTTTGACTCAGCCTTAAATACTTTATTTCCACTTAAGGGAGACACTGCTCAGCTAATTGCATTTGGAGGTTTTAGGCTCTGACTGAATTTAGAGAAGGCCAGCTCCAAGAAGTATGGAGTACTTCCCAGTAAGAAATTAGTCAGGCTCTACAGCATCACAGTCTGTTTCTGTAATGAATAATGTTCAGGAATAGACAGCAGCAGTTTCCTTCTAAATTAAATTTTGTTTCAAGAAAAAATAGGAAAATGAAAACTCCTTTTCTACATTTCTAAAGCTTTTTATCTGAACAATCCACCACAATCATTATCAAATGTTTTGTTAGACCAAACCTGAGTTTTTACAGCAGAAAATAAGAAGGCTTGAGTTAAAAAAAAAAAAAAAAGTAAAGCCACCTAGCAAGGGTTAAATACCCTTCTAATTTCTCACAGTTGTGCTCTCTGGGCCACTAATCAACACAGAGTTACCAGCTGACCTTCCCAGAGTTTTAAGACAGTCCTTTAGGAATCCATGATTAATGCATAATCTTCTTCATGAAGCAGTTCCTGCTGCAACACCAACATACTCACAAAGGTTAGTCAACTAATGAGACTTCACCACAAAACCTGTGAATGAAAGGGAGGAGGGAGATGATTAATTTAGGTGGGTAAATGTATGCAAACAAAAGAAGGCATCTTCAGCAATTCCTTAATTTGCTTATTTCTTAAGAAAAATGTTCAGTCTCCTTTAAGGATGACATATCTATGACAGGATTTCTTTTTAAGTGCTATTTTGTTTAATAAATCATGTAAATTCCAGTATGTAAACTAGAGCATTACAGACTAGCTTGTAAATAATTAACTGCTCATTTGCATGAGGGGGAGAAAATACCCAATTCAGCAAATCAGGCAGGAAGCTGATTGTTCACCCTGATGAAGAATAAAGGGTTGGTTCTTAAAAGCTTTGAGGGTTTGTTGGTGGGAGGGGAGAGGTGGGGTTGTTTTTTGTTCAGGCTATTGGTTTGAGATGGGGAGTCTGGTTTGTTTTGAGCTGCTGTAGATTTTACAGCTGGGCTAGTAAGCATCTCTCTGTTTGAGCTTTTCAAGGGGGTTATAATAAAGCTTTTACTGTGCTCAAGATTATTTAGGGTTTGTGGTTTGTTTGGTTGGGTTTCTTGGCACCTTTTAACTCAACTTTATGCTTTGGGAGTGATGGGGTATGAGATGTGAGCAGCAAGGTGATGCTTCTGCTAAGTTGGAGCTAGTGGTGGTAAGAATAAAACTGAATGTAGATTGAAATTTATTAATAAATTAAT
>NW_010248650.1:0-30618 GCF_000690775.1 Eurypyga helias
CTACCCGGCCCCAGCCCACCCACGACACCCTGCCAGCCCCCCCACGCTGCACTGCAGCCCCGACGTGAACCCCGCGGGACCCCACTTTGGGACTCGTTTTCCTGTCACAACCAGGACCGTACTCGGCTCCCGCTATTACCGAGACGTGCCCGAGACATTCGTATCCTCGCACCGGGAAATCAAGTGTGGTTTTTTTTTTCCTGCTAGTAGTTCTCTCGATGTTAAACCTAGTTACTCGATCCCCCCGGCACAAGTCCTAATTCCAAAATCCCTCCTGCAAATTCAGGTCATTTCTGTAATTCTCATCTCTACCCCAAATGCGTATTGCTCTTTTTTTCCTCCCCAATTCGCTACTTACAGGTTCTTCTTTCTACAAACTTCCCCAAACGCCCTCTGCTTCAGCCCCTTCCAAGCGTGATGCGGTCACTTGGCAGCTTTGCTCTCACTTTTAGCGGTATGACACGGCAAGTAGTTTTGCCAAATTTCCACAAAATTGGGAATATCAAGTGATATTTTGATACATTCCACAACAAGAAAACGTTCGGGAAAAGGCTTTTCCTTCTGAAGTGGATTTTGGTGGTACCAAGCTCGCTCCTAGTCGCCACCCAAATACAGGTATTATAAAAGTGGTACAGATCCAGCAGAAAGAAAACGTTGGCTAAGTTTCAAGGCAAACCAAAATTCATTAGTGAAAATTACTTATTCCTAAGACAACAGAACATTTCAGTATTTACTCAGCTCTTCAAGGCATTTTGCAAGAGTTCATCTGCTTTTTAGACCCTCATTTTAGAAAAAGGGAAGCGTATCTTCTTTCGACAGGCTGGGAATATCCTGTGTTGATGTTGGGCCTCTTTTTGCTTTTCTGCCTCTTCTTACACTCCTGGGAAGAGAGGAGGATTTAGCAAATTTCCTAGTTGCTGTTAGAGAGTGCCCAAGGGCCTGCAATTATAATAAAATGAAAATTGTGTCTTAAAGTTGCAGGAGATGGATCTTTTTGTTGTGTGACTTGGGAACGTCAAACCCTGTGACAGGCTGTGTGACTGTCTATAGCCGCACGGACTATGCCTGCTAGTGATGATGTTTGTGGCTTTCGGTTTCCTTGCTAATGTGGTTTTTTTTTTCCCTTTCCTTCTTTCTCTTTCGTCCACTCTTTCTCCCGGGAGAGCCAGTGCCAACTGCCTATCCAACAGGCTGCACACTTCCGGCTGCCTGCCCGTCGTTGGAGGCAGCTGAAATGTTTTTCCCCGGCTCTCTCCCTCCTCCCCGAGCACTCGGCTTGTTGTCACATTCCGGTCCCAGCGCACGGCAATCAGAACTCCTGCCAAAGCCTTTGATCCCTGCCACCTACCCGAGACTTCCCGTTTCTCAATCTCACCGAGCCCTGTTCTGCATCCTTCTCTGGCAAATCTCACGCTTGCTCATGTTCTTCTCCGACAATACGCCTGCGCTGTAGCCACTGCGCGCTCGCGCAGCCACACCTGAGGTATCTTGAAAAGAATCTGCTACAGAAGTGCGTGGGGTACGGCTCCGTGCTCGGTGTGGACTGATTTACCATCGCGCTCGCCATCTGCCCTTGGCCGTGCGCTCCTGCCGTACCCACCCACGCAGCCGAAGCGAGCGACCGCGGGGCTGTGCGGCGAGTTTGCCGACGCATTTAAAAAAAAAAAACCAACTAAAACCTTTTTCTGTACACGTTCTCTACATCAGATGAACACATGACGCTGATGCACAGTGTTGCTGCATGGTGACTAGGTCCAACAAGAGGCAGCAGGAGTTAGCAGCATGGAGCCGGGGGGAATTGTCCCTCTGGGAAGCAGAAGAGTTCTCAGTTGCCCCAGACTGGTGGTGGGATTCTTGAATTCCTGATTTTGCAGCAGCTTCCATCAATACATCAGGTCTCAACTGATATAATCACAGGCTCTTCAGAAGATGGCTGGGGTCAGTTCAAAAATGAGCTCAATTAGAATACAGCTGGATGCGAGGCACCAAAATCCAAAATCGCGAGCTGAAAAAACCCGGTGTGACTCACGGGGCGTCTCCCTTTCTGACCTCAATGTTCTTTGGGGGACGTCTAGAGCTTTGTGATACGTGTGTTCAAAACGGCCGTGAACTCGGCAAGTTTTCTTCGAGCTGCTGCCCAAGCATCACCGGAAATCAGAAATTACGCGGAATAAAAACTACCTCCTTTGAAGGTCGTTTTTGGGTGGAGGTAGAACCACGTATGCTTGGGCAAAAATCGTATTCCCCCTCAGATAAATTGATACTGTAAGTCCATGCATCAACTTTGCTGCTCACAGTTCCCTAAATATCAAGGTCCATTTAATTTGTCCTTTTATTTGGCAAGAGGATAACTCATTTGCCTCTTAGGCTGCAGCTGCTCGGCCAAGGCTTGCAAGAGCCTGTACAGGAAGCCTCAGCAGCAGCAAACGGCAGTAGAAAAAGCAGTTTGTTCTTCATCCACTGGTGAGGTAAATAACAGTATTTATGCCTGACTTCCCCCACATCATGTAACAGCCAACACAACCACCTGAGCTTGGCATATACATTAGTATATATTGGTTAAGTTGGGGAAGAGCACTAATAAATACATTCCCAAAAGGCAAAATCTGGGTTCGAAATTTAGAACTACAAAACGGAGCAAAAACCTGATCACAAACTTACCGAGTATTCTTCAGGAAAGTAGGGTTATGTGCTGGGATACTTCCTCACTAGTGATTCACACCTTATTTCTATTTATATATTTGTATGTGTTTCTATGTCTGCTTCCTGGTGAATCACGTTTTTGGGATCCTCTGAGCTGGATGTGTGGTATTTGTGCTCCAGTATTGCACAATCGACACCTTCTATTTGCTCCTGAATAATTTAGCGTGAAGGGTTTCATTTGGTGTACTGAGGTATCCGAAGATGTAGTACAGTAATCTTTCCAGGCAGCCCAGGCAAGAGCTCCTCTGACTCGGTTTTAGCCCCGTGACTCCTACAGCGGGATTTGCTTCAGAACCCTCACCCTGTCCTGTGAAGGGAAACAAAAACCCTCAAGCAAAATATGCTTATTGCTACACTTGTTTTTCCTGGTTTTGTAGTCTTTTATTTTGACCTCTGCTTTTTGGATCAACCGAAATATAGTTTTGCCCCGGCTTCTTCTCAAAATTATTGATTATTCAAGAAGAAGAGAATGAAGAGAGCAATATAGGATCGCTGCGTGCAGAAAGCTTCCTCGGCGTCAGAGGTACCTCGGTTACCAGCCGAGGCAAAGGGGATGTACCGTTCTGTCGCCGCACACGAGGTTAAACAGGGCTCGTACAACACACGGACATCCAGCACGCATGGTAAAAGCACTTCTGTTAGGAATATGCAGTAGCAGAGGTTAAGTTTACATGAAAAGAGAGTAAATTACATCCAGAAGAGCTGAAATATGCTGTGTGTATCACAACTGGTTCACCACTGCTTGACAGAAGCATAGTATCTAAAGGTCATGTACTGCAGCCTGTGATTGCGTGATAATTAGCTGTACACCGTAGTCCTCAGCCCAGTACGAACCCCTGGTTTCATCACAGCTCAGTGACCATCAAACAAACACATGCTACTCCCAAGGGGGGAAATGGGATTAGACGCAGTTTAACTCGCACGAGACTTCTGAGCCCCTGACTCCCACTTAAGTTTTCCTCCAGTCTTTTGGGCTGCGTTACACCAAGTTGTAGGGTTATTCTGAAACCTGCTGTGAAGTCCGTGGGAGTCTGTCTCTTCATCACAACTCAGTGACCATCAAACGAACACATGCTACTCTCCCCAAGGGGGGAAATGGGATTAGACGCAGTTTAACTCGCACGAGACTTCTGAGCCCCTGACTCCCACTTAAGTTTTCCTCCAGTCTTTTGGGCTGCGTTACACCAAGTTGTAGGGTTATTCTGAAACCTGCTGTGAAGTCCATGGGAGTCTGTCTCTGCACGAAGGGAAAACAAACATAGTTTATCTCCTGCGAGACAACAGGTGTTATGTTTATGTAAACCCTTATTCTAGATCAAAATCCATGTGGTTTGTGCTCAAAAGGCTTCTGGAACAAAATAAACATGTTGCACACTACAGGTATTCTCGCATCCATGATTTTCCATTTGCTAGCCTATCTCATGAAAGTTTCTGTTATCAGAAGAAATTTAGAACATTGTAGTATGTAGAAATATATCCGTGGCTGCAGTAAATTCTGCGTTCCAGATTTTTTTGGGGGGGAAAGAAATGTAACTCTGAAGTTACTAGTCTTAAAATACTACTTCCTAATCTCTCTGCAGAGAGAAAAGCAGTAAGTCAAAGAAGAGAGTAAATGCTTACACTTGGCTTAGTCTCTGTGTATAAACCTCTAAAAGCACGTTCTTGTACGTAAAGTGCTGGCAGACCCTGTGCTGCTTCATACACCTTATTTGCAAACCACCTTGCTCTAACACATACCCTTATCCACAACAGTCCTGATACTGAGACTAGCCAAGGGCTCTTAATCCTCATGCACAGATACTTTATCCTATTTCTTCTCCTTTGATGCAAAATTACCAATGCATCCTTTCTGAAGACTTGATGTGTTATATTGCAATTCTGCAGCAAAAGTAATTAGAGGTGTACATATAAAATACGTATGTGTAGCTATATTGACATATAGAAAGAGTGCATGCCAGGTTGTAATTTGAAATATATCTACCCATTTTTACAGACCAAAAGACTCCCACTATTCCTTATTTGGTGTAAGAAAAACAGAAGTGTAATGAATAATAATAAACACGTATAGTCTTCCAAAAAAAGGCAGTAAATAGGAAGTACCAAATGTGAGCACCAGCTACACCAAACAGACACACATCTAGTACACTCCCCAGATACATCTGTGAATTAAACAATTTCAGCCAGAAATAAGAAAAAATCCAGAGGACTTCTTTAAATTGGGACAATTATGTAGGAAAATGGATGGGAAGAGAGAACATGAACACCTTTTTGGCACTGTTGTCCAGATACAGCTGTGAAATATCTAATGACCATACCCCATCATTTCTAGATTGGTGAAAGTGTAAAGAAAAACCAAGCTGATTTGTTATCAGTCTTTTCATAACCCATCTATAAAGGAAAAAAATTCCTTTTGAGATTTTTCTGTTAAAAATCCAGTCGAATTATTTACCTTCAGGACAGAAGGCAAAGCCTTAGGGCGCGATCATTTCTGTTACGTGTCAAAGCTGCATGTAAGTGTGCGTTCTGAACTGTACTGACTGTATATATTCTAACTGGACTGGTATTAAATACTTCTTTTTCCTAAATTATCAGGACGGATTTCCAGTATATTAAATTAAATTGAAATGACAGGACGTCTCCAACATCAACAATAAATAGGGAAATTCAGGCAAAAATTCATCTTGGACCATTAAAGACATACGTAGGTAGGAGTAAGAATTTCACTGCAATTCCACTAAAAATAAGGAATAGTGATTGAAAATTCACCTAACAGCGATATTTTACAACATTAAAGACACGAACAAGAGCTTCACTGCAATTCCAGGGAAACGGTTAGGTTAGCTGTAGCATTTCAAAGCGCTGCAGTGCGGGAGCTTTGGGATGTCCCCACCTCATCGCTGCTGACTGCATTCAAGATGCGCCTTGAGTACTGACGCTTAGAGTTTAACTAGCTCCAAGCAAATCTTGCCGTGTGCCTGCGAATAATCCGCTTCATCACCTCTTAATAAATTGGAAAACTCTCACTATCTGCCTTTAAATATTATTTGTTGAAAGATGAAAATCAATAAGGTAATAACCCTATTTAAACTTACTAGTCTCTCTTCCTCTTTCTGTTAAGCTAAATTTAGAGCCTTCCCGGCATAAAAGCACATACAAGCAGAAATGTGGTGGTTCTGTTACACAGGCACATCTGTATTTCGCTTGCGACAGCGAACGGGTGAATTTACGGGTCACAACATTATTTTCTCAGAAGACAATTAAGTTTAGGAAGTTAGAACCATGCATAATAAACATTTTGAGATGTGGTCCAGTTACTGTTTGAAGGTAATCTTTGTTACAGAAATCAGAATCCTAGCATTTTATAGACACTATAGCCAAGCTAAATACCCAGCTGGAGTCCTTTTATTATGGCATTTTGTTACATATCCTTAAAAAAACCCACCCTTCCCATAAGAACTACTGGAACCGATGGGATTTTGAAAAACACAGATGTTAAAAATGTTGTTGGATAAAAGAATTACTGGTCTGTTTTCTTCTTCCTGCATCTGAAAGTGTCTTATTAACAAGAAACCAAGATAATGCTCTGGGGAGGGGACGAAGGAATAAAAGATCTGTTTAACAGAAGAAACATGCATTTCACTTGATACTTAAAACCCCTTCAATTTTGTATGAGTTACTTTGACATGCTTTTTTTTTTTAGCCTATCTTCACAGATTATTAGAATTTTTCTGAAAGGTGTTAAAGCACTTTGTAATTCCCAACTCAATTTAGGGTGCCCCCAGAGTTTATATTTGTGTGAAACCCCAAGTGGTAAACAGAAAAACTCGTATCAAGTGACAAAACCCTCAGGTTGTCCTCACTGAGTACAATCCATCCTCCTGCAGCCGTGAAAGGTTAGCCAAAACTGAGATCAGCTACGGGAAGCTCGGCTCTCTTGGAGGTTACTTTAGAATTATCTGCTCAGAGGATGTATGAAAATTACCATTTCTCACTTAGGCTTTTAGTTATGCCAGACTAGGGCAAGTTCAGTCTCGTTGTCCGAGTGCAACGGGGGCATCTGGACCCCAAGTCACTGTTTAGAAGGGGAAGGTCTCTGACTGGTGACTACAGTTTCTCCTTCATGTTCCCCATCCAGCAAAGCTTTTAGCAGCAATGAGATATAACGCTGATTTCTGTATACGCTACGCTCCTCCTATTTACAAAGCAGCTTTACATTTTATTATATTCCATTGTACAACTTTACACAGTACCGCTATCGTTTCAATTCATAGTCCAGCGATTCAATACACATTTGGATAACTGCCTTCCCGTGTCCTGTCACACATTCAGCTTACAAAAAAACCCCAAAAGTAGAAAACAAGCACAGTGGTGCAATGTCCAGGCACTTTCAATGTCGCTCAGCAAACTAAGCAAGCACCCTGTCTGAAAGCACGGCAACGTTTTTTGGGGGGTGGGGAGGGAAAAAGCATCTTCGCTCATCATGGAGTTTTTAAACATCCTTTATACAGTTCCAAGTATTCCTGAGAAAACTCTGTAAAATATGACTGATATGTTTATATTTCAGCAGTGGGTCTGAGTGAACAGTAACTTCCATCACCGGATGTGCCGCTGATGGCACAGAAGACGTGTATGGAGTCATGCATCCATGGTGAGTGCATTGTGTCTTCATGGTAGATCTAGACAAAACACAATAATCACAAATTCAGTAAGAGTTTCTATTCGTTATTCTAATCAAGCTGTTCAAAAAGGTATGCAAAAGAGATATCCAACCTTGTCTTCAAAGCTGTTTCGCAAAGGCAGCATAACAAAGAAATGAGAGAGAGTCATTTAGCAATTTCTGTAGCATTCATATATACACTGTCCTGTGTATTCCTGGATCATTTTTAGTTACAACTAGCAGTATAGGAAAGAAACAATTCTCTGTATAGCTATTTTTTAATTATATCTTAGCAGTAGCAGAATTCTACATTTTTTTTGCGAAGCACGGGCAGTACCTGCAGCTCACACAGCAAACACTCACCACCTCCGTGCGATCCAGCAAGATTTTGTACTTTATAGCCCAAAGGATGGCCTTACAGCACAGGATCCAACTGGGCCAGTAGAGATGCTCTACAGCTGACTGTGTATTGCTTTTTCAGCCCGTGGTTCACCCGTCAACAAGTAAGTTAGCCTGAATTTACATGAGCGAAACTGAGATCACTGGCCAGTTTCTGGACATCCAGTTTTCTGCCACTCTCCAAGGCTTCCCGTTCCTGTTCAGCTGAAGTTTATCAATTTTTTGTGTTTGCATTTCCCTAACTCAAAAGATCTGTAGACAGGTGACGGGCTGACCCAGCGAGTTACCCATCTGACTTGCTGTCTCAAACTAAGTGCACTGCCTGTGTTGTGTTGGGGCACTGACAGTATTCAGAAGAGCGTGTGTTATTTGCAGTGAGAATCCTAAAATAATCTAATATGCTTTTTATGTTTAACTGAGTAATTCTGTAGAAGAGGAAAACATGTTGCATTAAGTCTGATTTGTTACTGAGGTCATTTGACTGCAATTCAAAGTTCAAGCCAGCAGTTATCTACATAGAGCTGTATGACAATAAAGAACAGTGCTCGTAAACATGATCTTATAAGCTGTCTTTTGATCTCATACAAGAAGAAAGTGGAAACTATATCCTTCCCAGTGAGCTCTTCTCTGACATTTCAGTTGCTGTAACATTTTGCCCATTAACCAAACGTGCCAGTGGATTTGTAAACCTATCAAGATAATAGGGAGGGTGCTTTAACAATGCTTCTTTGTTCTAAGATAATCTTAACTATTGTACTGCGATGGTGCAGAACTGAGTGATTTGGTTTTGATTTGACTATTGCAGAATTCAGAAACCACAAAAGTTCCAGCAGCTGCATGCAAATTAAATGTCTTGGAAAGGTTTACTTGCAAACAGCTTAGAGTAAGCAGGTGGCAACTCCTATGAACGAACATCTCTGAGCAAAATTCAGCAGTGGAGTACACATGGGAGGTAATGTACATGAACCAAATGAGTGTGCCGAATGTGCAAAATCAGTAGTTTGCACACGAAGGAAATGGTGGTCATGAGCAGCACAGCAAGGGAACCTACCAAAAGCAAGGGGGATGCAGCAGTCACTTATTCTCAAACGGATCCTCCCTTCTACTCCTACAACAGAACCGAGCCCCATCATGAGACTGTTTCCCTGAAATGATATTACACTCTTCCACCAGACAAAACTCTATTTGATTCCCACAAACATAATCTTATTGTAAACAAACCTAATTTACAAAGAGCAGCCTGGTGCAGTTGTATTATTTTGCCACTCGCACGTTTTGGCGTTCGTTTGAACAACTGCTCAGTTTGTTGTGGAATTCGCCCATATATTTTTAGTGACTTAAAAACGTTCCATTTTTCATTAACGGTCACACACGGACTGTATGTGGAGTAACTGGGAGAAAACATTCTTCCAAATTTCAGGTACTGTGAATCACAATGCAGTCTGTACCGTTCTCCTTATGTGCTCGATACTAGAAATTACAACAAGCCTTCTTCTGTCATAATGAAGGCAAAATTAGAGTAGAGGTATGGAGATGACTTCAGAATGCCAGTTTTCATCTAATTTCACAGATTGATACTAGTTAGAGTGTGCAACTCTTCTTTGAATCTCTCACCTCTCCAGTGCTACTATTCAAATGTATTTTCCTAGAAAGATCCAAGAAAACATTAAAACGTAGGTCAGACAAACTAGCCTAAATATTTTAGCAGTGCATATAAATAGCATGTTGGCATTAGGCCAAAATTAAATGAAAACATCCTTTGATGAAAAATAATAATAATAAAAAAGGAAATTAAGCCGGATATAACTGAGGAAACTGAAATTTTGCCAGAGAACTTCAACCTGTGACTTGTCACAGGATTCGTACGATGTAGAAAACATGAGGCAAAACATGGCACGGGATTTCAGAGGACCGCGGCGGGAGGAAACTAACGGGATGTGTCAGCGAAGGCTCCCCCCTTGAAGCACACTGTATACCACCACCAGGCTGAGGCTTTCCATCAGCAGAAACTGGTTTTAGGAATCCACCAAGTGTATCATTTACTTCTCAGGTTCAGTGAGTTGCCTTCTTATATTTAGCTAAATAACATGAAGAGTGGTCAAGATTCAATTAGTTTTCAGTCAGTTTTCAGCATTAGCTAGCTTTCAAGCACAGAGAACCTCTGCGGGTTTCTGACATGCAGTACGTGCCTGTTCGTGGATGATGTCAGAAAGCTCCTTCACCATATCCCGAAAATTTGACTTTAGCCCCTCATGGTACTCCACTTGATCCTCCTTAATGAGTCGCTCGTTGAGCTCCAGAGCAATTCCACAGGCTTGTATAAACTTCCTGGGGAGGAAATGAATGAACTTTGGGCATTATAATAGCCCAGTCTTCTACCAAAGCAAACAGACAGGCAAATCTCTCTTCCCCCCGACCTCCCCTCTCCTTTTCTCCAGTGTTTGGGACAAGTCACATTCTAGGAGCATCCCTGGCACAGTGGATCAGTGAATGGGGAGGGACTGCAACACAGGTATCGGGCTTCCTGCCGGAGGTCCTTCAAGCCTGGATCCTCAGCAGATGGGACACGCGCATCTGCGGTGCCACACACCGGTCCTGCACCTTCACCCTGACCTGCAGGACCACCCGCGGCTTGCGGGTCCCAGGTAAGGCCAACGAGCTGCACACAGGGCCACCAAAACAGGGGCAGGCCATGGTCAGGCACAGAGAGGAAATCAATCGGACAGGGCTGGACAGATGTGGATGCACGGGGTGCAGCTCGGGCGCTTGCTTGAGAGGTCAGTGCCAACAGCAGACACACCCTCCAGAAAGAAATATAGATCACGGGGAGCTGTAACATTCTCGTCTTGGTTACTGTTTTCTTCGCTTCATTTAACAGGCGTATTTCTCCTTTTTAATAGACTGCAATGAAAATACAAGCACGACTGGGATTTTTCCGGGATTTTTTGCATGACAGAGATTGTGTTTATCCTTCTGGCTGCACTGCAAGGCTGGAAAGTAAAACTGCCTGCCCTCTGTTCTGCATGCATGCGTGGCTGGTTTGCAGGGATTGTTCCCTCGTTGTTCCATGGATTGCTAGGTTACTGAACACACTGAAGGAAAATAGGATTAGCCCAAATGCTGCCTTCTAATGGGTTTAAACTGAAAGTGGGGAGATTTAGATTAGATATCAGGAAGGAATTCTTCCAGGAGAGGGTGGTGAGGCACAGGAACAGGTTGCCCAGAGAAGTTGAGGATGCACCATCCCTGGAAGTGTTCAGGGCCAGGCTGGATGGGGCTTTGAGCAACCTGATCTAGGGAAGGGCCATGGGCATGGGGGTTGAACTGGATGGTCTTTAAGGTCCCTTCCAACCTAAACCATTTTGTGATTCTCCATAGAGTGACAGATGGGCAAAATGGGAGTCACCAGCACCCAATAATGAATGCAGGAGCTGGCGGGCGACTGGTTGCTCCTGAGAAGTCCAGAAAATAACATGGCAAAGGCTCATCATCCTCCTGAAGTGAAGCAGGAGCTGCCTGATTATATCTTGGTGGACACTTTCAAGTGGGAGGTAAAACCTACCCTAAGGGACAGGAGTTAGAAAAATGTCTGTGCAAGTCACATAGTTTCAAAAAGTAGCAACAGAAACAAGAACTATGTAAATAGGGAAGGGATTTGCTTTAAAATATTTCAAGTTCATTGTTTAGTAAAAAATCCCCTTGGAAAGATTGGGAAACAGTGCACAACATGAATGATCCCTCAACACAACACTGTCAGACCTCTGGTTTTCAAACATACTTTCTTCACATAATAACCTCACATACTGACACAAACCGTTGAAGCATGTGTTCAAGCAAAACTCCCCATGGAAATCACAGCTCTGAGCTTGGGAACTCTTTACATATGTAGTTACATTGCCTTTTTTCATATGTCTGAGCACCCACAACCCTGTGAGACCTGATCTTTATAAGGCACACCTAAGCATTCAGAATCTGCTGATTTTGGAGACAGACAAAAATATAAGCAAAGCAAGTGCCGCGTTTATGCCAGCTGGCTACAGTTCATTACATTAGAAATCCTACCTGAACATTTCTTTTAATTCATTCACCTTCTTCGTAGGATATTTGCTGGACTGGCTGTCACTTAAGAAAGCTCTGGCATAGGCCAAGGGACCAGCATTAACCTGGAACCAAAGAAGAAAGAAATTATTTGTTCTAGAACTTCTGTTGAGTTGCTAAAGGCAGGTGTGAAGGGAACAACTTTTTTTTTAAAAAGACCCCCAGAGTTAGAATATTATTGAATGCCACCAACTCTGCACTACTAATGTCCCTGGAGGCACCTGAAGTTTCAAAAGTTGGGTATTAGTTTTTCTGTCTAGTTTTTTAAGACCGAAAGATAAATGGAGATAAACAGAGAGACGCAATCTGTTTCCTCATACTTTCCTCTTGCTTCTGTTTGGAAAAGCAGTATGGTGTGAGTCTTAGGGCCATTTATTCAGCTTGAGAAGTCAGGCTTACGAAAAGGTTCCTTGTGCCTGATGCTTACAGTACAATCCTGAAGAGTTAGGTATGTTTCAGCATTCACCCGTGCCCAACTAATGCGGAATTACACTTGAACGTGACGCTGTAAACACCACTGGACAATGCTTATTACCAGGAGCCACCTGCCAACACGTCACCGTATGCGGCAGGGCAGGCGGCGCTGGCAGGCGGATGGCTGCGGTGCTGCGAACGAGGTAGTTAATGATTTCTGGAAAGTAAATGTGTCGTGAAAAGATGACTCACTCCAAGATGTGTATATAAACGCAGTTTTGAACGGACATCAAGCCTTACCTGCACAGAAACACAGCCTTGCAATTTGAGTTGCAGCTGGATCATGTCCACATCCCCAGCAGAGCAGAGTTTCTGCAGCTCTGCTGTCTTGTCTTTTATTTCATCCGTAGCGACGTCAATTGGTTTTAAGTTAACCTGATGTTCATAATTGACGGGGATTCTCTTCTTTACATAGGGAAAGGAGTTCAAAGCTACCAGAAACAGCAAAGGAAGTTTACAGATTGGAAAGTCATGCCGCAAATAGGAGTACACTTCATAGAACATTCACAGGCAGATCCTTGTCCTCAGGGTTTTACTCGGTGTGTATGAAATCCCGAACAAGGCTACAATTTACCATCACGATTCATTCATTTGTAAAAATTAGCACATAGAAATATAAGGTAAATTCCCCCTCCCAACCAGAACATTGTATCACAATTCTGATAAAGTAGCTAAGAGAATTTCTAACTCTTTCATGATATTTTTATGAGCTAAAATAGTCGCTGATGTATACTGTCTCATGTTCAGATGCTTGTACTTACTAGTGAGAATGGTCCTTTTTTTACACTGTTCTTCCACACTGCCATGCTTTTTTCCAGATAAAGTGTAAGGAGTTTCAAATACAAATCTGTTGATGTTATGATTTCGTTCAAATTCCGTCTTTCTTTCAGAGATTTCTTTGTCTTCAAAATAGGGCTTCACATAAGTCACTTGAATATGGGCATACTTAGGATCAAGGTCTTTAATGTTGACCTGTGAAATAAGAGGGTTACTCACTAGAAGAGCAAAGGTTAATAACTTAACTTATAATTGGTAAATTTATCTACTGGGATCTGATTTGAACTGATTCCCTGCTGACCCAGCCCCACTGCATGCAGCTGAACAACACACAAAACACTCCCTTTGACCTCAGCTCTGATGGCAGACACGCAAGACAATGAGGTGTGGCACAAGAAATACCTCATCTGGGGTCAAACAAGCTGCATCTGGAACAGGAAGCTGTATCGCCTTCTCAATCAATGCAGCACATACCTGAGCTACTCAGTCCTTCTTACATGACCACACTGCTTCCAGGGCATGAGCTAGCGTTCACGCAGCACTCTGCTGTGCCATGCAAATCTGCGCCCCTGCACAAAGCCAGCGCTGGGATAACTGGTATTGTCTTCAGTAACCCAGACACATCCAGAGTTGCAACTAAAGGGTGTGAACAGCCCTTGCAGGGAACATAAATGAGTATTCAATAGGAAAAGGAAGGAGCTACGGCTGCAAAGGCACAAAGATCTTCTTTTAGACTTGCAGCGTCAAAGCAACAAGTAACTCTGCCAAAACTTGTCCAGCTGCGCGTGTCCACACAGGAGGACGAGGATGCGAGGGGCAACTGGAAGCAAGGTGATTGTCAGAGGGTAGAAAACAGGGCCCACTCCTCCATTCCTACTGGCAGAAGGAAGGGATGCTCTGCCATCTACCATCTTCAACTCCCCAGAGCAAAGCTCATGCTTCGGTGCTCCATTTGCACAGCGCTTAGAGCAGTGCAGTCCCAGGCCCTGAACAGTATTAGAATAAAATTGCTATTTTTGTCACACTCATCAGAGCACTCTCTAGCATGTGTGGCCCTGATGTTCACTGCTAATAGCGTTTCATTAGCTTGTCGCGCAGTTTAACTCTACCTTGTTAGAATCCTGGATAATTTTTACAGTCTCCGACCCAAATTTTTCTCCATAAAGTTTAAGAAGTCTGAAGGAGATCTCTGAGAGGCCTGTCAGCTTCGGTTCCTTATAGATGTATTCCTTCCCATCTTCTTCTTCAAAGAAGGTCTAGCATTAATCACAAACAAGTAGTGAGGAATGGCTGGGTTTCTTTGCTTGGAAAACTTCATTTTAGATCTCCTTCTTTGAAAGCAGCTTTCTACTAACATTTCAGAAATTCAAGAAGGTTTAGGAGGCTATGGCTTGCATAAAGTCTGAGTGAACTTGGCCTGTTTAATAGGTTCCTTCAGAAAATGTGTAAATCCCTCAACAAACACAAAAACGTCATTGCTGAGCACATAAGCTGGAGTATAACCACTGAGGAATGTAAACAATGTAGAAGAGGGATTTGGCCAGTGGTTGACATATAGGAAGTTTGGAAAGAGGCAAGCGGGAGAAAAAACCACAAAAACAAGGCACAGAGAAAGAGCAGAAAGACATATACACTGAAGAAACCCTGACAGCAAAGCCACAAAAAAAAGTGTGAAAAGCAGGATTTTATGTAGGCTGAAAGGGACTTCAAGCAATAAAGAAAGAAATGTGTTTCCTCTCCTCTGATACCTCTTGTATTCAGGGAAGTGGAACCCAATGTATTTGCTGTAAATCGAGACAGAATTGCATTAAAGGTTGTGCCGGCATCCTCAGTCCTCCCTGTAATGGAAGCATCATGAAAGCTTCACGCTTCGGCAAGCTGTCTCAGTCAGAGGTTGTGATGGAGTGTAAAACTGTCTCTGTGCAGCTGGCACATAAAGCCAGCAAAGCTTAAAGTGTGTAACTGGATCAAACATTGATTGTCAGGAATATGCGTTAAATAGCTTTATTTTAGGGGCTGATTCATTTATTTATACAGCTTCTTTCTACAGACAACCAAACTAGCAGTTGTTTACTTTTATCTACTGCTAACCTTCTTTACTTTTTACATATCCAAAGTTGAAGATAAGATGAGGACAAAAATAAAATGTACATTTGCAGCAGGCAAAGTCAGTGCTCCAGTATGCTGTGTGTGTAGTGACAACGGTGTTCAAAGGTACAAACCCAGGATGGTTTCAGGGGTATTCATCATCATCTCTAAAAGAAGGAACCAGGAAAGGCAGGGCTAATATCATTTGCATAACATTTTCTAAAGAGGAGTGCTGCATCTCCCCCATGGTTATGGGTCCACAGGCAGAAGCAGGTCATTCAGAGACACAAGGGAGATGAGTGGTGACACAATTTATTAGGAAAAAAAAAAAAAAACAAGAGAGAAAAACCACAGCTGCTTTCACACTCAGAAGACACCATCAGATACGAGAAGATCACGCTCCTTCCTGGGAGTCCCAGCCACGGATCTTGTCCATTTCTCCAACTACCTCAGCTAATAAAAAATACCATCTATCTCTACAAGCATGTAACCAACACTGATCCATATTTTACCTTCAGCTTCTCCAATAACCTTTTACTCGACTAAAATCTAGAAGGGAGCAGCAACTCTCTGTCAAAGAAAATGTCTCTTACCACTACTGTTTACATACTACAGTTATATACTATTACTGGTTACATACTATACACACCAAATTGTGTTTGTGTAACTTATAATAACTATAATTACAAAAAACCCCGGTGTTTTCTGAACCCACTAAGCCATTTCCTAACTGCTGAGCTGTTTCATGAAAATCCCACCACCAGAATCATAAGCTTAATAATAAATCAAGTGCTCTGGAGAGAGACAGAAACCCTCCCCTCAAGGGTGCAATACCGAAAGGTTCACAGAGACAGGCCAGTGCCTGCACCAGAGCAGTGTGCCGGCTTTTCAGCGGCAGGTCTGACAGAGCAGCAGCTTTAGGGGCCAGGATGCCCCGTCAGGCGTAGCAGATGAGCCAGTGTATACACTTACTTGTCCATAAAAGGCCACTCTGAAAAAGGTTCCAAGAAGCCTCTTCCTCGTGTGCATTACTTCCAATATCTTAGCATATGCTCCATGAAGCGTTCTGTACAGCTGAGTAAGTTTCTGGAAATCAAATCTTGACATCACTAAAGCAGAATTTTGCAAGCAGGAAGTTTTAGCTGACACTGGAAGCTACTGAGATATCTGAACACAATCCTTTGGAGAATTCAAACTGGAGTTTCTAAAGAGCTTGAGCTCATGCAATTTTCTTTGAGAAACGTCACTGTTAAGCACATGATTAGCTTCAGGTCTGAGAGGTACCACAGACTGCAATAACACCACTAGCCTTAGAGAGAAGGCTGGGCCTCCTGTCTCAGCACGTTCCCTGATGGAACGTTTAACAGTACAGCAGCTTACAGTATTTTTACCCAGACATTCTTTTCTGATTAAAACCAGCTTTATGATGAAAAGAGAGATCTAGGCTTCCTCTAGCGTCAATTACATAGTTGGATGCTGTCCTGATGTGGATGGGGTCATGGGAGCGGGAGGGAAACTATTCAGCAGCCCAGCAAGAGCTCCGCCGAAGCACGGGTCAGAGCAGGAGTTGGAAGGAGCAAGGCAGAGGGCTGGTAACAGCTTCCTTCCTTCCTCTCTCCCCACTTGCCTCTGTGGTACCTGCAGTTCTATTCCTTTCTTTGAACAGTTCTCACTCTGCTTTTAATCCTTAAAATGCTCAAGTCTCAAAAATAAACTGGCTTTAATAAGCATACGGGATGAGAACAGCTTTATTTTAGGGGAAGGAAGGTGGGAACTATTCACTAAATATAAGTCTTCCATGTCATTAGCTTTAATAATTAACCTCCAGACCATTGCTTTCACTAATTTGTTTAATGATCAGCAATGACGCACAGTGTGTGCTTTACACCAATTCATTAACTTGTAACTTCAAAAAATAAAAAAGCCTTCTGTTGCTTTTTTTTTTCCCCTTAGCAATCTAGGAAATTACCCAATAGATGCAAACCAGTGCAAAATGCTTACCTCAAATTCACGTCTCTTTTCATAAATAGGAATGATCAGTTTGGAAACTTCAGAAATTGTTTCATAACGCTCTGCTTTCCACAGGCCATCTACACACTGTTCCAGCAGCTCCACTAAGACTTCCTACCAAAGCAGCCAAACAGGTGGTGTTAATAACAGTCAAAGTCAGAAGATCAAACCGTTTTAACTTCAGATATTTCAACAGGTCCTGATATAAGTAGCCACGGTTACATAAATTTAAGCCCTGTGTGTTTCTGGCCTTTACAAAGGTATTCTAAATTTGGGGGGGGGGGAAGAAAAAGGAACAAGTTGTTTTTAGAAGTTCATTCATTCTTTGTAAATCATGAGCACAGCAGGCAGCAAGTACGTCTTGGTTATCTAGGTGCCTCCCCAAAAGAATGCCAAAAGTCTGGGAGGGTATGGAGGCGACAGCACTGGAAGTCAGAGGTACATGTCTACGGAACAGGTCCAAGGAAAAGGAGTGCAATAGCAGTGGGATGTGATGCTAAGGATCCTCAAGCCTAGTCTTGATGAATGGGTAATTGGGCCGCTGGGCTGCAGGGCCACCTTGCTCAGCCACCAAGGCCCTCCCAGCGCACTGGTGAAGAAGTAACTGTGAGATTTCATGACTCACAGGGAAGATCTACCCCCCTCCCCAGTGCCTTGCTATGGTTTCTGGATTGTTCTGCTAACGTGGTGTCCTGCAGCACAGCCCTAACTCAGGGGAACCCAGGCTGACCTCTTGCTCGGCAGAGCTTGACTTGCACTCGCCCTCCTTGGAGATACCACGCTGCGCTGCCCTGTGCTGGCAGAATTAACATTTGCATAACGTGGCAGGCAAAGATCATGGTGTAGTTTTTTCAGTCTCAGTGCCAGAAAAGCCTTTAAAAGGAACCAAAAAATTACACCCGATTTACCTATCTGAATTGCACACAACAATCCTTCAATGCAGTTTTCTCTTGGGGAATTCCCACGAAACAGTCTTCCTTTCAGATGCCAGTGCACATGTACAATTTGTTAGGGTTCATGCAAACAAAGTTTAAAACTAAATCCTAATCAGCTATCAAATATCCTGTAGTCCATTCTACAGAACGTCACCTCACTGTAATGTACATCCATCATCCCACCATCTTCTTTCATTGCACCTTCTTCATCGATGTTGGGAGTGATTTTCCTGAAGGCAGTGCATCCACTGGGGAAGAGTTCTGTAGCAGACAAAAGAAAATGGATTAGTGGAGTGACATATCTCAAATGTCATGCTTCAATGGCCAGGGAAGCAGTCTGGCTGATAGCAAAGTCCTACAAGTAGCAGGGAACCAGGCTCTAATTTTTGCTAGTGATTTGCTATATGAGACTGAACGCGTCACAATCTCCCCAGCCCTTTGCCGTGGGAGTCATTCCTAGTACATAAATAACACACCAAACACAACAGATTTCCCAGTGTGCAATCTAGAAGTCATCTTTGAAAAACCTAATGGGCTGCAAACAACTGAAAGTCAGGAGAGAGGGACAGGGCTATATTTTTGCAGAGAAGATGTAAGGTGAAGGCTATCGCTGGATGCTGGAGAGCTGGGTAGGAAGTGAACAGGACGGTATACTCCTAGTAGAAAGCACAGTTTTTTATGTACCCTGCATCTTTGAGTAGTTCAGCCTTCACTGAACCCTTTCCAGCCTACGTATACGTAAAGAGTGGCAGTGACAGAGATAACTCAATATATTCACTTGACATTCCTTTGGATTTGTTCCTCTTCTTTTTGTTTTTTTTTTAGAAGTTCTCCTTTGCCACTGGTTGTGGTAAGCAGCCTCCAGGGTACAAACAAAGAATTGTCAGCTTTCGATACTCTTCCCTCTGCAGCCATGTGAAATGTGTGTACGTAACAGAAAAACGAGTCCTGATTTTTCCCACTTAGCCAACACAACGTACAGAATTTGGAAGGACTCCAAGTCTCGTGAGCAAGGCACTTAAGACTTTTCCAGCCAAGGCAGTGCGTGGAATCAGCTTTAGCTGTCTGAAATGTTGTGTCCGTTTCAACAATTATGCTCTTACGTGGAAATGAGAAATGGGGGGAATATATCAACCGTGGAACAACTATTTAAAAGAAAACCTGCAAAGTGGTGTTATTTGAGAACACACAAGTCTGTCCTTCCTTCCTTCCTGTTTTGCATTAGACCACACACTATGATGTGTTGTTTCTGGTTGGTCTTTACATATTGTATAGTTAGGCTGTACTCTCCTTTTTTGACTGCATTTTGATGGCTTGATTCTATAGTTTTCAGTACCACCTATAGTGATACTTCTGATGAACATATCGACAGCCATTTTTTAACATGGGCTTTCCCTGCGAGCACATTTCCTAATGTAAAATACAACTGAACATTTAAACCGAGACACGATGTGTCAGTTCTTATTTTACTCAGCAAAGTGCCAACATGACTGTCTCAGCAGACCTGTCCAGCCTAGTAAATGCCTGTGTTTGAACTCTTGCCCTCCTTTATTAAAAAATACTCATCTTCTTCTAGCTTTATCCATTGCATTATTTTTTTTTTCTTTTAGCTTGTTTCTAAAATAATGATTTACCAAATCGAGAGAAACTTTTCTTTAAAAATATTCTAGTCCCCTCAAAACCCACCACTGCATCATCGTCCTGGTGCCTCCCAAACAGCACACACTTACTTTTCCTGTGCAGAAACTCTGCAACGAGGGCTGCTACATGAACATAACACATGGCTGCCTGCAAAGTACAAAGGGAAAATTAAAACATCATCTGTACAGCTGTCTTGTTGTGCACATGTTTTTAATTACATGAATTACCTCTGAGAAGTCTCCGTTTTTCACATGTATCTTTGCCATACTGTCCAGCCATGTTTTCCGGAGCTCTGGGGTACTTGCGTAAGATTTGGCTAAACTGTATTGTAGATCTATCAACATTTCTGGATCCTTTTCATGTTCTTTCATTTGAGCGGTAGCCATAAGCACTGTACGGATTCTCTTTGTCAAATCTTTGACTTCAGAAGGAAAAGCAGTTGCCTGACAGAAAACAAATGTGATTAGAAGCAAACACAGAAATAAAGGGTGTTCCAGGCTTTGCCAAAGACCGTTGCTACCCTTCCAGCCAACACTCCACTTACTGCCAATCTGAAAACGCTGAGAACACAGGAGATAAGACTAACCATAGCTTTTACTTATTGAACTCAGACTGCATACAGTGCACGGTATTTCATATGCAATTCGAGGCAGTTCAATCAGGGTGTGCACAGGGCCAACCTCTCCTGGTCACGTGCAGAATGCCAGGCTGGCTGTCCCCATGCTAGAGTGAAGCAGGTACTTCGGCACTCTGAGGAGCTGGCGTGTGAGCATGACAGAAATGCTCCATGCGTGTGAATGTCCCAGGATGGGACTGTAAACCATGCCTGAAGTATTTTTCATTTCATTCAACATCCAGCTTCTTAGTCTCTGTTGTGGTCACTCTTCAATTCCTAAAGCACCAAAGGCATTTGTAGAGCTTCCCGCCACAGGAATGTAAAAACAGAGAAACAAACACAGGCTCCAGTCTGAAGCCCTTCTCAGAGCAGGGCCATGATCGGGTGAGAGCAAGGCTCGTCCAGGGACAGGAATCCCACCTCCATTCTGGGCCTTGCCCCAGGGCTCCACCATATTCTTGGGAAACAATTTTTTTTAAAGTAAATTTGGAATTTCCCATGTAGAAACTAGTGCCCATTGCCTCTTGACCTGCCACCCCACACCTCTCTGTAGAGCCTGACCTCACCTCTATAGCCTACCTTTTCAGTAGTGGAAAGCAGTAGTTAGGTCCCCCTCAGCTTTCTCTTCTCCATGATGAGCCCGGCTCATGTTCCCTCTCCTTGGGCTCCTGCTCCCTAGCTCTCTCTGTGGCTGTGCTTGGCATCCTCTCCAGTGTACTGCAATCTCTCTTGTACTTAAACTGGATATAATGATGATCTCATAATGTAAAATATGATCAGCGAAGTATGGCTCGGTGAAACCCTTATAAACATCCGTGTGCAGAAGAGAACCAAGGTTTTTTCCAGGTACATCCTAACTATAACTTTGTTATAGCACAATTCAACACCTGAGGATCACCTTTAGGTCACAGGATAATCACAGAACTGTAAAAACTCTCCTCATTTTCCTCTGTCCTACCTCAGCAGCTACACTGTGCAATGGAGCAAGCTGCAGTGATGATGTATTGTTCAATGGGTTTCGTAGAAGCTGTTAATTCTAGCGCAAAGACAGATGTTTATTTTCCAAAGAAATACAACCATTAATCTCCATGACAGAGGGCTTTCTTAATATAACTGACACTCAATTAATTAAAATTAATTCCTGCTAATTATTAGCTTCGGGCAACAGAAGTACTAGACCCTTCCTTGTGAATTCTCTCAAAGCTGGAAATTCTTGAAAAGCTCTTTGGACACCCTTGCAAGCAGCATGCTTTGCAAAGCGTAACCTGAACTGAAGAGCTCCCTCCTCTTGGCATGAGGCCTCACGGATGGAGCGTGACCTGTCTGTGCAGCTGGTCACATTGCTGTTGGGATAATACTTGTTTACTGAGCAAACACAGCCCAGTAGGAGCTTATAAATCACAGTTCCAATCATTAGCCTTACCCTTAAACACGATTTCCTTGAGTCTTGCATAAATGGCTGATGGCACATGATGTGATTTAATGTCTCCAACTTACCTTCATAGGCCTGTCACTGTTTGCAAAGTTGTTGATGATGAGCAAGGAGTCCTGAAACCTTGTCCCACCGCTGAGTGCCACATCTGCTATTAATTGGCTCACTGCAATTATTATCTGTTGGGATAGGGTAAGGGCTTTATTTAGATATGGCCTAATAGAGGAGCTTTACTGGCCCAGTTACATAAAACACTCATAGGAAAACATGACGTCTTTCCCACAGCGTAAGCAATGGTTGTTGTGGCTTTGCTGTCACATCTCCCAAGGACAAATACTCCCCAGAGGACCAAACTGCTTTGCTGAACAGCGATTCACGGAATTAACAATATAACGATCATAACACAAAGCCCTGTTTGTACATTAGTTACCTTCTTCTGTGATTCACTACAACCTAGACGGTATTCATCTGCCCCACTACGTACCTAAATCTGCTTCAAAAAGACAATGCTGCAAAAGCAGCTCCAGGAAAATCCCACCTCCTGCCTCAAAGGAGGCTATCCTTTCCACCCCATCCTGGCCAGCCTCTGGGGCGGAGATGTGTCTTGTGTGTGTGATTCCAAAAACTCAACAGCTCGGAGCACTTGATGGCACTGTATTGTACCCAGAGGGTCCCGGGTCAATCACCAGAAACAGGAATTAGGCAAAGCCTGGAAACCAATAGGATTTTTGTCCCCTCTGCAGATAGGAGGTGACAGAGTTATACTGATTTATCTGTTCATTAAACCTGAGGCGTCCTGCTCTCTACTTTTTTGCCCAGTCACTAACCTGAAGATGTGTTCTCAGAAATGTTCTCCTTTTGGTGAACTCAAAGTTATTTCTCATCAGGAGATACAGAAGAGCGGAGGCTTCATTCCTTGTGGAAGACACCTTAGAAGTGCAGCACTTCAGGATCTCGTAGCAGAGAGCAGCGCACATGTTCACCCTTCCCTTGAAAAATGCTGAGGGAAACTTCACAAGAGGCATACAAGAAAATACAAGATATATATAAATATATATCTTGTATATATAAATATACAAGAAAATACACCATGAAATTACATCCACAGAGCTCTGATGGGCAGGGGCATGTGGCAACACGCTGGGGTCCCACCTAGACAGCCTCAGCAAAACTTCTACCAGGAGTTTTGAACCTGAAAGTATTTGTGGGAATGAATTTGGGGCCTATTTTTAATCACATTTCCTACAACAATGTGAACTTTTCGGGGATGTGCTTGTGTATGTCCGCCTATCCTCTTCCCCAACAACTTTTGGGTTCACTGGCAAATTCTCACCGAATCAGATAGACTGAAGTTTTATGTTCTTACAGAAACCATAAACACAGGCAGCAGGGCAGAGAGGTGAGGTCCCATGGGTGTTCCCACTAAAGGCTGCCATCCGGGACATCAGAAAATCTGCCGGAGCCCATCCAGAAGTCTGACCCCACTGGGAAACATGACCTGTGATGCTCGCACAGCTACTTCTACATGTTCCCCCCCAAAAAGCCCAATATCGTAACTGCCCTCAGGAATGCAAACAAGAGACTTGCTTGTTCCAGAGACCCTAAAATACACAGTGACCCGCCCTGGCCCCCGAGACAGAGCTGTCCCCAGGGAGCTGCAGGATCAAGCCAAACCGCAGCGTGAGCTGCCTCGGTTAGCAAAGGGCTCAGAGATTTGCAGTGAGGTGAAGAAAAGCAGAAGGGGAAGACGTGCACCTCGCACTGCCATTGCATGTCTGTCACCTTACCAAACACCTCCTTCCGAGCGGGTCTGCAGGGGCAGGCTCAGCCGTGCCTGGAAAGCCGATGGCTGCTGTGGTGCTCTGCCCTGGCAGGCAGCAGCCTCCACGCAGGGCTTGCTGGAGCTGGGCATCGCCAGCACGCATCCATCTGCCCACAGTTGCGAGTGGTGGCTGGTGGGGAGGGGGCACTGCACTGGGCTTCCTCCCACCCCAGCCGCAGCGGGCTGGGCACAGGGAAGCAGAATAAGGAAGGGTTTTGTGCTGGCACGCAGCCGTCCCCACAGCCACCACAGAGACCTGGCTGGAGAGGAGTGCCAACACCTCCCAGAGGGAGCGGGGGCTGTTGGGGCATCGCACAGCAGCACTCTGCTCCCTGTGCTGCAGCTAGGAACCAGCTCCAGGGAATTTCCTGGCATGAAGAAGCAACAGGGGCAATGCTGTTAGTCTGTTCAGTGATGTGCTCAGTTCATTGAAGACCCAATGGTCCTCATGGAGCACAGTCCATAAGCCACTTGTAGCTGCCCCACTACCTTCTCCTCATGGCACGTGACAGTAAATACCATCAGAGTATTCACTCACATCCTAAGTTGGAGTCTGGAGCTGTTACCTTTACTCCTTGCATCAAGTATATATGATTCAAAAAAGCCTGTAGGTACTGCTGTGGCCACCACCATAGCCTGCTAGTGAAAAGGTTTCAAACAGAGATCTAGAAGCGGTGGCTAGCAAGATTACGCTGTTAGGATTACACTGAGCCACACATGTTACAAGGCAGTAGGAAGACACTGCCCAAATAGTTGGGTGTTCACTGCCTGTGGCCCAAAATATTTTCAGAAAAAGCAGGGAAAGAAAAGAAGCAAATAAACATCATAGTAACACGGGGCCAAGAGGATCATGTGTGTACTTTGGAAAGGAGTTGTTAAGTAATTGCTGCCTGTTGTAATGAAATCTTTCTCCCATAGCGGGATGGGATCACGCTCGGAACTGGGAATAGTCCAGAGGAGGCCACAGCGATGTGCGATTGGGCATCCCAGGCACAGGCAGCCCTAGGGCACCCAAGAAGATAGGGCTGGCACTTGCTCTCAGCAGGGACCACTGCCTGCCCACAGAGGCTTTTCAGACATTTCCAGTCCAATGCTAGGGAGAAAACCACCTGGGAATCTGCTGCAGAAGCAGCCCAAGATCATTTCCTGCGTGCTCCCCTGCCACCACACCAGCTCCAGAGAAAAGCCTGTGCCCTGCTCATAGGGAATCTGCATCCCTGTGCAGCTCCTTCTGGAGACCGAGCCCAGGCAGATGGAATTGCTCCTGGTGCCAGGGTTGGGACAGCAGACGCAAGGGCGTTTGCCTGTTGGATGTCTGGCCAGGTGCTGTCTGTGGCTCTACCGCTGGCAGGAGAACATGGCACGTGTGGTGATGACTCTGCTGGAGGAGCACGTTTCTGATCCAGCCCTAATACAAAGGGCCAGAGCAGGAGTCAATGCAGTGGGCAACTCCCAGAGAGGCCTCAGCACGGAAGGGATGTGAGGGCAGGGAAGCCACAGCGGCAGGCAGGACATGCCAAGTGCCCGTCACAACTGCATGGGAGGCTGTAATGACCCTGTATCCTGAGAGCACTGACAGGGAGGGAAAACACAGCTTGACATGGTCATGGGAAATTGCTAATAGACAGGGAAACGCTTCCCAAATCAGTTCTTGCAGGTAAGGAGCAAGGCTCTGCTGCCTTAGTCCTTCAGGGCCTGGGATTTGTGATGCCCCTACTGTGCCCTTGCTCGTGCCAACGCACCGAGGGACAGGCATGCAGGGAATGGGCAGCTACACGGGGTTTCCATCACTCTCACAGGCATGTGTCTGAGCTGGTCTTTTATGCAGTGCAAATTATCTCAGTGTATGTTCTCATTCGTAACCCTTAATTTCAAGACCATGCCCAAGCATGTAAATACGTAATTGTCCATAAGCGATGGTCTGAAAAGAAGGGTTTAGATGTTAGGACAACGTGGGGTACAAAACAAGAGCAATTTAGCTTGTGTTGCTTCTTCTAGGCTGGTAAAACAAAGACAGCTTTCTTCCTGAATTCCTAGCACACATGCATGCAAGCAAGATTCATTCTAAAACCAAAGCCAAATATGCAAACAATTATAGACCTTGTTTGTTCTTCGCTTTCTTGCAACATTTCTGGTTTTGAAGTCTTTTGCCTATCAAGTAACCAGAATTAATGCAGAAAGCAAGCTATTTTAAGATGGATTTTGGGATGCAGAATAAATCTCAGGAGTTTTTTCCTGAAACACCAACCATTTGCTGTGACCCTAGATAAGAAGGATTCTTTTCATTGTAATTATTAGCTATAAAAATGACAGATTGTCCATGCTGACTGTGTCAAAGGTATAATTCAGTTTTGGTTTTCTTGAAGTTAACACTAATTTATAACTAACAGTCATATGCAACCGAAAACAAAGCAGTGCAGCTTTCACATTTCAAAACAAACCCAGGAAAGCATGCCATCCTTGCACCTGTCATGAAATGCAGTGATCCCCTGGCTGTTTTATTGTCACTTTGGGCCTAGAAAAACTCTTCAGAGGACTTAAAAGGAAGTTTGGGACTTGTGGTTATGGAGTTGGCAAAGAAAACACTTCCTTATAGATACCATCTGCTGGGCTCATATCTTGCTTTTACAGAAGCAACACTGTGTCCTGTCATAGGGGAAATGTGAGAAATGAACTGAAATCAATGTTTCATATCTTTGAAGACCCACGATGGCAAATTCAGCATGGATTCAGGCTGGCAGAAATCCAAGAAAATGACCCTGGTGCCTGTCCTTGCAGCAGCCAAGAACGCAGCCTGCGTTGCGGTGATCGCGTTTCGGAGAGCGAGGGTGAACCCCTGAAGGGCTTGAAGGTTTTGGATCCTGATGGTGAGATCAAATTTAGTAGTTGTGCAGCTTTGGCTTCACAGTTAAACAACCAGAAACAAAAAATTTGCCAGGGAGACAAGGAAGGTCTCTTACTTGCTATAGGAACTAAACAAACCGGCTAAACAAACTTTTGATTAGCAAAGGGCAGAGACATGCAGAGAGACTGTGTCTGAGTGGGGGGCCTGCGGATGTGCAGCAGGATGGATCCCAAGGCTAAGCAGACCACAGGCAAGCAGAAAACTTAAAGGAAAGGTAGAGCAGGAAACATGTACTGGACCCTGTAGCAAAACGGAGTGATTCCTGCCAGTGCCAGCTGTCAATCTAGATGGATTTATGAAACCCAGTGGGAGAACATCTTGTAGGGGACCACGCTGTGTGGAGCCAGACAGTGAGCATTTTCTGCTTCTCACATATCTGCTTAAGACAACCCAAAATTCAGCCCTAGACATACTCATACTAGCTCTTAGCTTTGCTGTGGGGTTATAGTAAAGTGTGCATAGCACAGACTTTTTCCACCTTTGAGAAACAGTTCAGCAGTCTCTTTCTTCAATCAAACTTTGCTTGGCAACTAAGTGCAAGACCTTTGGAAGCAACACCTTGCTGCATGTCATTCACATACCGTGCTCTGCCTGGCTGCAGTCTCACACCACATGCATTTACCTCATTAATAAAGTGTTGCACTCCAGTGATTTGAGTTTTAATTAATTTTGAATTTATGATAGCCATGCAGCTTGGAAGGAAAAAGAGTTTGCATATACACCTGGTCTCAAAAATCACAGAATCATAGAATGGTTTGGGTTGGAAGAGAGCTTAAAGATCATCATGTTCCAACCCCCCTGCCATGGGAGGGGACACCTTCCACTAGACCAGGTTGCTCAAAGCCACATCCAGCCTGGCCAGGAATGTGCTTATGAGAAGCAGCAGGTTTTGACAAGCATGAAAGGAAATGTCAGCAACAGCATCAGTCACTGCTCTTATGCGATTAGCTACGGCTTTGACGCTACCTGAGCTCAGGGTATTAAACAGCCTAGCTGTACCAGGGCTCAGAAGAGTGCAGAAGTACTACCCACTTTCAAACACAGTGGGAGAAGAGCAGCTTGTCAGTACATGTATTATTCAAGCAATAGCATTGTCAGCAATATTGACAGTTTAGATCCAAGAAGCACCAACTTTTGCTTGAAGGGGCATTAATCTTTAAACAGCAGTTTTGTGACCAAGGCAAGTAAGGGAATTCCTCATGATTTCTCCTTTTGTTTACATTCAACAAAGAATAAATAATTGTTGAAACAGATAACCTAACTTGGTTTTTGAATCAGTGAAGAAGTTGTTTTCTAAAACACAATTCCAAACCACACAAAATATCAGTTTAACAGGAGTTCAAGCATACTGGTCTCTTCTGTCATACCTATATAAATCCTCCTGCACCTTTAGAGTCATGTATTACATACCTTGCTAATGAATGCTCTCAGAGAGGCGAACACATGCTTAAGAGCTGCTTCTGACTGCCCGTTTTTGAGAAAAGCCAGATGAATATCAAAAACCTTCTTCATGAGTGGATTGTGGCCATCGTTGCTTAAAAGTTGGGTCTGGAAAGCAACAAGAGATTTTATTTTGGAGAAATGTTACGCCTGAAGCTGGAAATGACAGAGATAATTTTGCATAATTAATCACATCAATTCTTAAGCCAGAGAAGGAACAAGGCCTTCATTAAAAATACAACCAATAAATGTGACAACCAGTTCAAACTTACACTAGTTGGTCAGAGGCTATTTTTACAGCAGAGAATAAAACAAAAATATTTTATCGCTTTTGCATCACTAATTCCAAAACCTAACTCAGTAATCTGTACAACTTTCACTGGTTGCCTAGAGTTATTTTAAATAAAACAAGCTGTTACCAACGTAACTATCACACTGTTTTTTTCCATTTCTTTTTATTTGGCTCAACAACTGTTTCATTTGCAGCCCAAAAGACAGAGAGAGAAAACACACACACAAAAAAAAAAAGACTATCGTATCTTTTCACTGGACAAATCCGCAGCTGTAGTAAGTCACTACACTTCCCTTGTCTCCTGCAAAGTTTTGAGAGAGATATGTCTGGAGATATGGTAAAAGGGGATTACTTGGAGAGCGCTAATGCAGTTTGGTGTCAGAGTTATCTTGCCTGCGCCTGCCATCATCCTTGCAGCCGCAGGAAGCCTGGTGCGTCGTGGCCACCCAGCAAGGATGTGGATGTCCCATATCGATAGGAGATCAATAGTCCCCATCTCATTGCCAGCCCAAGCCATCCTTGGGCTGGCTGAGATTTGCCTTTTGACATCCTGTACACATCTTGTAGCAGGGTAAGTTTAGGATCCATAGTTTTTAACTGAATTCGTTTGCTCTGTCAGTAAGAACAGCATCAGCACTTTTCCTGCAGTACAGAGCACACTTCTGTGCGGTAACACCCTATGACCATAAAAGCAAAGCAGAAGCCCATTAAAGCGGAAGGGAATCCAGTCTATCCTGTGGTTTGAAAATCACATTGTTTTGTGGTTCAGCCATATTCAAAAAGAGGCAACTGAGAAAGTCAAGCAAGTTTTAACCCTTGCATCTAAATCCTTCTGCTGTTGCCAGACTTTTAAGGAATAATCTCATGTATGCACCCGGATGGCTTTTTTGCTCTGTAACAAAAAAGAGCAAAGGATATGAAGCAGAGGATATGACGACCTTTCTCTTCATGTTGTTCAATACATCTAAAAAGGAAATCTTCCTTGTGCTTACTCTGAAATCTGGAGTTGCGACATTATGCAAGACACATCACTATGAGCAGGATTCCTCTAACTACACTTCAAGGAAGAGCTTTTCTAGAACAGTATTTCAGTATTTTGCTGCCAGCCTGGGGTTCACTTCACCACAGAGGCTTTGATTCTTGTAGATGGCAATGTCTGCTGGGACTGTGAGTCACTATATGGAGGAGAAGACTTCTGCCAGTGGTACTGGTCCTATCTGAACTGGTAACCACAGCTGGAATGCCTCAGCCACAGAGACAATTGTGTACAGCGATTCCAAGAAATTTGGGTCTCACTTCTAGGCAATTCATGGTATAAAACAGTGACTGTTCTGAAAATGCTAGACCTTCATTTCCCTTTCCTCTAGTCCCTCCTTTCTATATGACGTACATTTCCCCTTATTCTATTTTTGTAATGCCTACACTCATGGTATAACATCCACGCAATTTTCTCTGGTCTTGCAGTTTTGAAGAAATTGCAAGATGGCATAAGTGTGTAATTACTCTGAGATCCCGTGAAACGCTCAGCATTCTGGAAAATAAACAAGCTGCAAACCATTTGCTTTCGTAAAGCCTTTCATAATCTGCCATTCCAGGAGAATGGATCACCAATATCAACACACATACAGAAATACAGCACGCTTTTCTGCAATACTTTTGGTTTCAATGCTGACCTTGAAACTCTGAGTGAAGAAAGAGATGGTGTCCAGGACTGTCAGGCACACTTCGGTAGCAATATTGCCCTCCAGTAATGCCTGGTGCACAATGTCTGCTTCTGAGGTGCCTGCATCTGCGTAAGGAAAGCCAATCAGAAGGAAACAGTGTTCAACACCCCAGCTCCCACAAGATCTAAATGCTGATATAGATAAAATTCTCCTGTTGCACCTCCCTGGGTTTGGGAGATGAGGGAAGAACAGCAGATGCTGAATTTGCCAGCTCTGTTCAGAGAAGCTGGCTCAGCCTCACGCCGACTGGGAAAACCAGTGTCAGTATTCCCCCTTAATCCCACAGTTATTTAAAGCCAGCCAGAGACTGAGGTGTCCAGGTTGTATTTGCAAAGGGGAAACAGCAAGGTGCTTCAATGGGGCAAAACTCACCCAGGTGGAGAGGCTTAGAGCAGATCCTGGCTGGGGTCTCTGAGCAGGGCTGAACACAGCTGCCCCTCCCGCCCCAAGGCAGCTCTCCTGCCTTCCCATGCTCACCACCCAAACCAAAGCATCACCTGCACACACACTCAGCCAGGGAGCTGAGCCAAGACAGGTGAGAGGAAAATCCCACGCAAGTCCTAAATCCAAGGGGTGATTTTATACCAATATAGGAACGTTGCAGG